>NW_027114044.1:383654-401108 GCF_000696795.3 Halyomorpha halys
AAAAAGGGTTAAATTATTTACAATAACTGGGCTATGGAAAACTGAAGATATAAAAGTGGTTGATGGTGATCTGGAGATTAACTATATTGAACTAGGTGGACTACTAATGCTCACTCATAGTAGATTTTACTGATGAATGAACAAAGAGGAATTAATGCTTCTGGCAAAAAAAAAATTGGTTTTCTCATCCCGGATTACTTCTTCTCACCACATAGAGAACTGGAGGTGGTAGGTTCTGATGTTGGCCACATGGGGCGCTAGTGCTGCCTGGAGTAGGGCAGCCCCTCCAATCCATTTCAGGCAATCAGTTAGCGTAGGTAACCCGAATGTTTCACACCGTTTTTACGCCAATAGAACATTCTATAGAAAAAAGTTCTGGTTCAGTCCGCGCATCACAACTTTCACTAGTAAGTTACATTAATAGAAATACTTGCAATTTCAGAACAGAAACTATAGGGGTATTCATGATCTTAATTTAACATGTTAAATGGAAAAAGGTTATGTTAAATGAAGAAATATTTCCTCATTTAACCATGTTAAAACGAAATAACATGTAACATGGTTGAGAGTCTGTTACTGTTAGGTCTGCTAAATGGAAAATGACGTCATGCAACAGACCAGCTGAACTCGTCATGTTAGGTTACTTGCTCTTAGTTTGTGTTTTTATTGTCTTAGTATTGTTTTGGACGTTTTTGAACAAGACAATTAGTAGCCAAACCTTCAAACTTCTACTTTTCACTTAATTTAGACATGTAATAAATTTCCCGACACAAATTCATCTTTAAATTTTCAATTTTCTTTCATAATCCGCTAACCCACATCCCATTAGAAATTCCATCACACCTAACTCTGGAATTCATAACACATATATAGAAAGATAGAATGAAACAAACATAATATAATATAAGACATAATTAAAACTTTTTTTTATTTCCCACTAACGCCCGTTGAACAGAGTTGCTATTTAGGACTCCATCTTGACATGAGACTTACTTGGGATCCCCATACAAAACTGTAACCACAAGAAACTGCTCGAAGATTTCGATTACTGCAACAACCACTTGACAAACGCTCTAAACTACCCATTCACTACAAAAAAATATTATCTACTATGATAATCAGACCAATTTGCAGATAAACATTGAGCTCTGGGGTTATACCAAACCATCTAATTCCTCCCGTATCCAATCCTTACACTCCAAAATCCTCCGTGAAATCCTTGATGCTCTTTATTACATCACAAATACACTCATCCACAAAGACCTTATCATCGCTTTCGTTGCAGATTTGGCCCGAAATAGATATGCGTCTTTTCATTCGAAATTCCTTACATATCCTAACCCATTAGTTCTTTATCTCTTGTCCTTAACAATCCCGATAATCCTCCAAGACGTCCTAAAAGAAACCTACGGGACCTTTTAATTTAAATTAATGTTTGAAGTACCACAATTGGGTGGTTTGTTTCCAACATTATCAAGGGTTTGAAACATTCCTCATACTTATTTATTGTAAAATTTGAAATTACAATAAATAAATAAAGTTTTATATTGTATTTTGTACCAACATTTAAAAGCAAATAAAGAACAATGTTTTTAAACATTCATGTTTTCACTTCCGGACAATTATAAAATAGATGTCATAAAATGTTATGAATAATTGTTATGTAATCGAGATCAATCCTGAACATCAAAACAATAATAAATAATGTAAAACTAATATAGGCATAATAAAAATACCAACTTTAAGGATCCAAATTTCTCTCAGTTTTTTATTTTAAAAAACTTTCAACGTTTCGACCCTCAAGCCATTTTCAAGGAAACAACCTAAAAATTATTTCCACATTACTACTTATTACCTCCTCACATAATACCAATATTTTAGAACATACCTCAATCATTGAATTGTCACAATTCATTTAAATTGTTTTTGTTTTACAGACTAATTTCCCAAGTCATATATCTTTAAAAACAAAAAAAAAATATTAAATTAATATCATACTATTAATTTATATAGGTAAATTATAAAGAAGATATAACTTTCACAAAATACTTGATTTTTCCAAAAAAAAAAATCATTGTTTTTTTTACAACAATAAAATATTATGTACATTCCTCATATAATTTTAAAAACTAACACGATTTTCAAATATCTTTCAGATTTTTAGCACATATATCTTTTTTACATAAGGAGTTGTACAAACCAACACTTTAAAAAAACGAATGTGATTCTTATGAATAGAGCGAGCCAAATGCTGATAGCTTCGTTGATTTCTTCTATCGGATATATTTCTATTTTCTTTCTCATTTTTTAGTCTGAAATGGATATGGATCACTATCGAGTTATATCTCAGCCACTGAGGCCTTAAGTATCGAATTTCTCTTCCTACACAAAATATATTGTCCTTAGTTCTGATTCAGTATTGTTGTTTATATTTATTGGTTTTAATTTTTTTAATTATGTTTAAAATTTAATATTTTGAAAAATGAAGAAGAAGAGGAAGAAGTGCTAATTTTGGACATATTATTGCCGATGCATCCGTTTCCAATGTAAACTTTAGAAAATCAGTAACCTAAAAATTATATCCAATAATTTAATATTTAATAAGTTCTATATCTAATCTTTTAATATATATGCATACACAAATGTACTTCATTTCAATTTTCTGATTTCATTCTTAATTAACTGATATTAAAATAATTTAAAAACCAATTTCCACATTTTTAAGGTTAACAAAAAAGATAAAGAAATATGAGTACTTCTTCCGCAATGATGTTCTTTCAGTACATTCGCTTTTTTCAATTACCATCAAAATAAATTACGAATATGAATTTTTATTATTGCTGGAGTACACCATTTTAAGATAATACTGTTAAAATCGTCGAATCCCATAAAATCACCTTTACTCTTCGTCGAAAGCCTATCGACTACCCTACAGTATACTTTAATACTGTTGCTCTTACTCTTATAGAACATATCCGCGACCTTGGATTACATCTGGACAAACGAATAACTTGGAATCCTAAAACAAGACTGAAAATGAAGAAAACTGTACGTCGATCCTGACTATTACAGTACTTACTAGACAAACAGTCGAAACTTTCAATTCATTACAAAAGTCTGATCTTCATGACAATAATCATGCCTATCTGGACATATGGAGTAGAGCTTTTGGGACTCCACTAAACCTTGGAATTCGACCAAAATCCTTCGTGAAATCCTCAATGCTCCTTACTTTGTCACAAATAAAATCATCTATAAATACCTTCACGTTCCATATGTAGGCCGAACTAGATATCAATCCTTACATTATAAACTCTTAAACCCACTAGTTTCTACCCTTGCTTCCTCTTTAAGTCCTGACAATCCTCCGAGGTGCCTGAACGGTTGTAATATACAGTTATAAATGTCAATGAATAAATTTAAAAAAAAAACGATAAAAATCGTCAGTGACTTATTATCTTACCAAAGGCTGGCGATATTTCATTCCACACCAAAAATATTTGAATGATAATTCAGAAACTCTCCAAGGAAACTCAAATTTAGTGAATTCTTGTTCAGAGTCAGAGTTCAAAATTGAAACAGAATAGAAATTAGTGAAAAGAACGACAAAATAAGAAATTATAAAAAAAAAAAAATTGTAAACAACCTTCCCATGTCATTATATTTCTCTTCATGATTCCATTCTCTGACAACCTGACATTGTTTTCTCGATTTGGGAGGTAATGTCGAACAATAGATTTGTAAATATTGTCACCCAAGCCGGCCTTCAGATACAGAGACACACTATTCCGGCGTTTACGTAAGATAGGAACAACTTTCACAAACAGTGGAATATTCAAAATAGTGTCTGCGCAGAAGGATTGCTGAGATTTGAGGTGCTTAGCTTGAGGTGTCGAGCTGGCAGGTGTTAGCAATAGAACAATAACAACTATAATTATAAAAAGGGTGCTGGGAGCACTGGGACGTAGAGGTTTTATACTGATGATTCCCCAGGCATTAAAGTTGGACCAGATCCAATACTAGTTATATCGTTACTTTTCACTGTCTTCACGCTTCACATATAGGGAAAAAATACCCCATCATAAATTTGTCAACATTCTTCCTGAATCGATATAATTAATTGCATTTAATTAATTTCCTATGAGGTAATAATTACTTATTAAGAATGTATGACACAAATAATTGATTTGTCAACAAACATTAACAAAAATATATTTATATGTTATAATATACACATGTTGATTATAAAATTAAATTATATAATTTTTACATATTTACAATTTATACAGTAAAATAAATCTATAAAAAACGAACTCAATATACAAATGTATTATAAAAATACGCTGTGGTTTACTTTTGTTTAAATGATTGTGCTGAAGTCATTTCGGTAAACAGGTACAAGTCATCTTCTTTTTCACGATTTAGATAATAGATTAATTAGTTCATAAATAATAACGGAAAATATATTTTATAAGTCTATTTAATATGTCACATATTGCTTTTCTATATTTACTAAAATAAACTAATTGCGAACATATCAAGAAAAAATAAATAAAATTTGTATGCTTCTTTTAACTAAAAAAAACGACTATACCAATAACTTATTGCTCAAAGTTCTATTTCTAGTTGAATTCGCGATCTATTGACCCCTTTCCATATCTACGTCCACCTTCTTAATTTTATTTCTTGTTTACGGCCAGATGTAATAAATGGAGTTTATATCTAAAACCAGTTATATGTGTCATAAACCTAAGTGAAGGGAATTGATTATAGTTTTAAAAATATTCACGTTTATTATAAGTAAGGACGATGTACAACTATAAAAGTTTAAAAGAAGTGTAATAAACAGTCCTTGAGGTGCAATAATAAATGTATTTTTTTTCCACACAGAATTTCCTAATTTAAAGACATATCGAGGTTTATTGATGGGCTGAAAATGATGTACACAAATTTAAAGAACAGTCTTCAACTTGAATGGAAAATTTAGTCTCTTTTGTCCGATTACTACATTTTAAAATAAACTAATATCGAAATTTGAAGTTGTACATATCATATTGATTGGTATCTAAAACAAAATAGAAAATAAATAAAACATAATTTACGATAAAAGCTAGAAAAAACGATTATTGGTTTGATTCTTATTTATATTAAAAAATGTTGGGTGTAGAACAGATAGCTAATATAAAATCCTGGTACATGACTAAAAAATGAAAATCAATTGAATTTGAATATCAATGTTTATAAAACAAAATCTCGAAAATTAGGAATTTAATTTATACAAGAACATAAGTCAATAATACTGGTACTTGTTAATTCTAATATGGTTACACTAGAATAATAATTTATCTAATATTAAAACAGATGTCCATTTTTTTTCTTTATTAACAACTATCGATATTCATTTTAAAAATTAACCTAGCAATCTACACATTAAAAAGCATTTTTCGCGTGGTTAATGCTGAGAAAACAGCAATTGCGTTCCTTCAAGATAAAGAACATTTACCTAAAATGAAAGTTTGTTCAAACAACCATGAAATGAATTAAAAAACATTATTGGAGATCCTACAAACGAAGTTGTAGAAAAATAAGGGCTGAAACGTGGTTTTCTGATTCCCAAGAAAGAAGAATACATCAGAATAATGAAGTTCTATTCGATTCATAGAAAGAATGCATACAGAAAAGACTGTATCAAACTGTAAAACATCAATACCACTTTGTTAATCCAAAGACATTAACAAATACGCAAAAAATTGAAAGATTATACTAAATGGGGGGAAAAAAAAGAAAAAGAGGAACAAATCGGATTTTTTATTTAGCAGAATTCGTGTGGCTCACTCAACTTAAAGAAAAAAAAATGTATCAAATTTTAGTAAATATAAAAGATTTTTGGAATGAAAAAAAAATAGTCGCTTATATGAAAATGTGTGTTTTATTATTTTAAATAATTTAATTTATAAGAAGTGGCGAAAGTGTAATTAACAAGTACCATCATATCTACCATATGTTCTGATTCCAACTCCTTCAAATAAAATAAAAATATATGTCAGGTAAGAAATCAATCCTTTAACCACTATTGGACTAAAATTTCAGAAAAACATTTTTTCCTCATCATTATCAGAGTTATTATTTTAAACAATAAACTTATTAGTTCATTAAAGAAATTTAAAAAAACCCGAAATAATATTTATTTTTTAAATTTGGAACGCATCAAGTTTTTTTTTTAATTTATTGTTAAATTATGTGAAATGAAAGCGATAAAATGTTTAAACAAATAGCTCTAGAATTTGTGGAATCGGGAGAAAAAAAATATAAAATTTTTATAATATTTATAAAGCGTTAGGAGGTTACGAGATTTTCAAATACAATAAGTATTCAGTATAGACAATTAATGGGAAAAAAACATTTATTTTATGTTCGCACAGCATTGACTTCGGAATCAGCCATCTAAAGAACCCAATGATGCGAAGAAAATCAACGATCCATAAAGCTTTTGAAAGGACAACTAAATAAAATAGTAGTATTTGATTTCAATTAGAATCTTAAAAAGAAGTAGTTATCATATCTCTGAATACTGATTTTATAAGTCTTATTCTTAAATATCAATTAGGAATAAAACTTTATTTTACCTCACATGAAATTTAATATTTTTTTCTCGTTCCCTATGGAATGAAAAATCATTTTCATAATAAACAATTCGGAATAGAGTAGATAAAGCGATGAACGTATAATTATAAATTTTCACAGGTTTAATATTTGAGCTGTATTAGTGTTTAATTTAGTTACTTTTATTTTTATTTATATTATTTTAATTGGATTTAATTATTTGAGAAAAAAAGTATGTAATTGCATTTGTGTGTTATAATGAGTAATAGAGACAGTTGTTAAAGGTTGACAGCCGTTGCTAATAGGTTTCCCAGCAACGGTCCGACCATCTTCGTTTTTAGTGCAGTTCCGGCTAATTAGTTGCCATGAGAGTGTCTAAGCAGCCCTGTCTCCATTTATAATTTAATATTTTGGACATTTTTAGTGAGTTAACCGTCATTACAGTTCGGAACCAGACCTTTTCGACCTAAACATTTCGGCAGCACTCTTCCTTTGACCTATCGGAATGGAGCAACTTTTCGTCGACCAGTACTTATTTTACATATTTTTTGAAAAATTAGTTTATTTTCGTCTATGTTATGCGTTATTTAGCTAGTTTTATTTTGTTTAAGGTTTTTTTTTTTTTTACTTGTATTCATTGTTTTAGTCATCTTTAGTTTGTTTTAGTTTAAGTTTTAAAAAATGTTTAAATTAACCAAATAAATGTTTATATGCGAACCAGCTAGTTGTTTGTTCATTTTAAAGCCTTCCAACAAAAATACATAGTCGATTTGAGGTGGCTTTAACACTTGCAATAAATAATATACGACAGAAAAAATCCACACGAAAGTGAGATCATATGTTGCGTGCAATTTAATATCGGCCGTTTCGAAATAAATCAACTGACCTTTTAATGGTGTGATTCAGATCAATAAGGTGAAATAGGTATATTAAGGGGGAAAGGATTTTCATTGGATATGCAACGGGAAGCGGCTAACCTAACCGCACCATTCAATTCGGGGGAAATAGTTTTCTTATTCCGTATTAGATAATACAGATAATAGATGCTCCAGCTTGAGGAAAGTAATAACAACGGTAAAAACATTTCGTATATGTATTTAATTAAAAATATAATTTTATAAGACCAGTTTAATCTCAAGATATCCGTCAATAATATCATCTAACTCAAAGGAATTCCTACAGAAAATATCAGGATAATAGAATAAAAATTAAATTTTTCGAAGATTCGGATTCATATTGGATATTAGCCGAAGATTGATTTTTATCACAATTAATAATTATAATAAGAATAATTCACAGAGGAAAATAAAAGTTTATAAGTCAAAATAAAAAATATATGAAAACAGTAAGGCAAATATACTGATCTTTATACCTGGCAGAATTTGTTTTTTTGAACGACAAATTATTTAAAACAATTATATCCCGAGAGCGGCGACACGTCGTTACACTTTATGTTAATTTACAAATAATAGCTTGAGAACAACTAGTACCCTATACAAGCGGTTCCCAAACTTTTTTTTCCACAGCACCCTTCTTGAGCTGAGAAAAATTCGCAACACCCTTCTTAACCATCAAACATTTCACTTCACCATTATAGAGCAAAAAAAATAAAATAAATTCCAGCAAAATCATCTATAGAGCTGTTAAATATGTAAAAAAAAGAAGAAAGACCCTGTACACCGGTTCTGGAATGCACTGCATTATTGCTATTTTAATATAAAATTGTTTTCTTGTCTTTTTGTAAAATTTTGAAAAAATTGGCCTCTTCTTAAGGCACCCACTTTGAGAAACGCTCCTCTAGATCTAAAATATGGTAAACAACCGTATTTAAAAATTATATATATAAAAATATCAACTCAAGGACTTTTAAAAAAATAATAAATCATTAAATTATTAGCGAATATGAATGTTTTAACTTTAGCTAACTATTCAAAATAATAAAAAATCTTTAATAAGTTGCTACAAATTCCAATCCTTACAATTCGAAATCCTCAATGCTCTTTCCATATGTAATCGATCCAGCCCGAACCCTCCATAATAAACTCCCTAACCACCCAAAATCACTAGTTTCTAACTTTGTTTCCTCTTCCTTTCCTAACAATCCTCCGAGGCGCCTGAAATGGTGGTTTCTCTACACGCCTGTATTACTCCATTATAACTGAGATCAAATTTACTGAATGTATTGTAATATACAGTTGTACATTTCAATAACTATATTAAATAAATAAAGTTGCTACGAAAAAATTGAGCAGTATTCACCTCAACAATTTTTGCAATTTTTTATTTTTGTTCAGTTATAAAATTATCAATTAATGTATTTAGAACACAATACATCATATAAAAATAGAAGATAAGTCATCAAAATTTACAATTCAAATACTATCAAATAATTTCTATACATAGTATTATCAAAGGGACAAGTATTACAAACTAAGAAAAATAGTTCATAAATAATCTAACAAAAAATAAATCGTATGCTGAAATAACGTTTTGTACACGTTATATGACTTGAAAATAATGTATATACATGAAAAAATAATTTAAATAGAACTCCTGGTTTATTTTTTAAGTCTCTTTGGGTTATGCGAGTTAATCTGCTGTAATTTTAGATTCAAAAGGACCTTACTCTAACAGGCTAGACAAGACTGCGTGTCACCATTATGAAGATATGAAAATAAAATTATTATTAATATTTGAATCTCAAAGAAAGATCAAAATCTCCAAGCACCAAGTTACAAAACTTCTGCCACTAACAAACATTTTGGAAAGTACCATCTGCTCCTTCTTGGTGAAGGTACGGTACCCTTGTTCCTCCGCCGGCCTAGAGATAAGAAGGACAAAGGACATCCCCTCGTTAAGGAGGAGTCTCTATAAGAGCTCTATCAGATTAGCCCAGGGGATCTTCTCACCGAAGGCACGTCTCTAATCAGAAGGTCGGAGAATTATGTTAGACCCGTCCGCTATGGTGTCTGAGAAAGTGGGGTTATCTGGGGGAAAAAATATATATATTCCTTTCCTTTTTCGAAAGTTCCCAAAAGGGATAATTTAAAAAAATACTGAATGCCACAAAAACTGTTAGTCACATTTCCACTGGATAAAAGCTATTTTGAAAGTTTTGAAATCATCAAACGACAATAATTAAATCATAGAAAAAATAAAAGATATGTTATTTAGACACATCAAATTAAATAATAACGTAACTATGTTAATCATTTAATATCAATTCGTTATTATATTCTTTCCTAAGCACGTAATTTTGTTTTCTTAATCTATGATATAATATTTTACTGTCCATTAATATACTTTTTATTTAATTGCTTAATTTGTTATATATTTTGTTTTACTTTCACTTATCTATATATGTAACAAATAACAAAGGGAAGTATTCCGACCGTGAGAAATTTCGATTTCAAGTTTTGAACGGAAATACACAGTCTTCGTTTTTTTTCTTTACTTTTTCTTTCTATATAAATAAATTTGCACTATGTTATTTATATACAGTTTTCTCATCAAATAATAAAGTAAGATAAATATTAAATAAAAAAATTAAAATCTGTACCGCAATAACCCATGGAGGGTCAGGGGTTCAGTACTTTGTAAGGAAGTACTGTTACTGACCAACGGTAGTACAAGGAGGTAATTTGGTTGAAATCACGTTCGACCGCCAGATTTTTCTCAATTAAGGGTACCCAATTTATGATGCTGGGTGGACCCCAGGAGGGCTCCAGAACCCGAAGGGTTGACTCACGGCTACAGTGTAACCGAAAACAATTTTCTGCTCAGCCAGATTCGAACCTGGGTTTGGTAGCATCGCGCCTTACCACGGTGCCACTGAACTCCCCAAGATAAATATTATTTTATTATTATTATTATTACATCATTCTAATACTTATTAACACATATTAAGTTACTTAAAATTTTAAAAAAAGCAATACTTTTATAAATCTAGAAAGGAGTATTAAAAAAAGCAGCAGAACAAAAATGATACCAACAAAATTTAAATCTATAAGCATGTATCTTTCCACTATTTTTTTTTAATAACTCATTTGTACACAATAAAAATGACCTAACTGATTTAAAAACCCAAAATTATTGTAAATAAATAATATTATTGATCTGTTATATTCTATTTTAAGTATATATTTTTTCATTTTATTTTGTTGCTAATTATTTATTTAGTAAAATATATTTCATAATGATTTACAATTTAGTTTAACCGTAATTTATACATGTATCTATTGTTTCTTTCATTTAATTATGCCAGAAAAATATTATTTTAACGCAATTACTGTGGTATCTAAATATCTCCGCAATGAGTGTATTGATAATGTGTTACCTTCATACACAATTGATACTCCTTTTTTTTTTTTTAAGTTATGAAAATTTCGAAATGAAACTTGATAACTCTTTTTATAGCGAATGAAGTTTTTTTTTTTTTAAGTGAATCGACTTTGAAACCCCTTCCTGTTTTTCTCCAGCGTACTTGACTTTAGAATTTCTAGTGGAGAGAGGTCATTTTTTAATGAGTGATTCTCGTAGAAAATCTACTTAGAATACAGGCGATCCGAGACGTCCTGAAAAAATGATTCGCCAAAAAATATTTTTCACTTTTAGCTACCTCTATATATGTGTAATATTTAGCAAGGGGAGCATTAAGATTATAGAAGATTTCTATTAACAATTTTCGACTGAAATACACATTCTTCGTTCTTTTACTTCACTTTCTTTTCGTAGATATGTTGGTAGTGAAGTGACATCGTCCGGTTCTTCTTCATCGCACAGAACACGAGAATTCCGGTGGAAAGGGGTAATATTCTAATGATTTTACACAGGCAATTTTCACGATACGAGACTAAATGGACAACTATTTTTTATGATTTTTGAATACTCGTGTGCAGTGTCAAATATTATTACATATCTATAAACATGCTTCAGACCACATATAGTGTGTAAATAACAGAATGAGGTTTTTTACTGTTTAAATAATTGAATTATTTCTATCTTATTGGTAGTACAACATAGGAAAAACCTATAAAAACCGATTAGTTTTGTAGGTATGAATCTGTATACATTACTTTAATATAACTTTGTAGATTTATAAATATTTTGTTTTGTATCAGAAAACGTTAATTGAGAATAACTACTATCCTATATATCCAATAAACGTAAATGACTAAGGTTTGAGTAATCAATTTAATGAACCCATTCAGCAACTATGTAATAGAGACTTAC
The DNA here is from genome assembly GCF_000696795.3 of Halyomorpha halys. Taxonomy (NCBI): domain Eukaryota; kingdom Metazoa; phylum Arthropoda; class Insecta; order Hemiptera; family Pentatomidae; genus Halyomorpha; species Halyomorpha halys. The sequence goes on from NW_027114044.1 coordinate 395,490, forward strand.
CATTAAAATAGATTAGCTAATACATTAGCAACATAAATAATTGTTGAAATCATCAGTAAAACAAATAAACGAACTTCTCTTGATTTGACAAGATTTTCAAATTTAAATTTGAAGTGACATCTGGTGAAAAATTAAGCAACTAGTACTGCAATGATTCTATCTAGAGATAACTTTTAATAGGCAATTGTAATTGTTATCAAAACTATGTTTATAGCAGTTAGGATCTTGTCAAACCTAGGTCATGAACTGCAAACGTTCTCTAGACTAGCAAGCTTTCTATTCAACTTTAAGATAAAAATAAAGGTTACTTAAGAAATAACAACTTATTCTTGTCCAACAAGACTGAAACGACAGGAAACTGCTCGTCGATTCCGACTATTACAACATTTACTAGACAAACGGTCCAAACTTCCAATTCATTACAAAAGACTGATCTACATGACTGTTGTAAGGCCTACCTGAACATAAGGAGTTGAGCTATGGGGCTTCAATAAACCATCAAATTCACCCAAATCCAATCCTTACAGTCCAAAATCCTCCGTAAAATCCTTAATGCTCCTTACTTTGTCACAAATCAAATCATCCATCAGTACCTCAATGTTCCATATGTTGCCAATTTGGCCAGAACCAGATACCAATTCTTCCATAATAAACTTCCCAACCACCCAAACCAACTCGTTTCTAACCTGGCTTCTCCTTCATTATCTAATAATCCTCCTCGGCGTCTGAAAAGGAGATGGCCTCGAGATCTTCTCCTTTAGAAATGTTTTTGGAGTTCTATCAATGGGTTGATTCTCCACATGTTTGTATCATGTCATCATATCACTTACAGCAAATTTACTTGATGTATATATGTATACAGTTGTAAATAACAATAAATAAATTATTAAAAAAAAATTCTTGTCGATGAATGTCCTTGAAGGTGATATGGTTGGGATTAAGCTCGAATTTCAAGTTTTTTCTCACTAAGTCACATAGTCTGGTTTCCGCTTCATCGCACCTAGATGAACCAAAAGGACACTACAATTTACTAATCAGTAGTAATAAGTTTTTTTTCGATATTCTTATAATTTTTAATTTTTTACCAAATTAAAAACGATCGAGACCATAAAAAGACAGTAATATAGAAAATATTCTACGATTGTTTGACAGTGATTTCTTAAGAACACGGTTGACGACAACACATGTTCGCGTGCCTCGTAACCGCCAATCACGAAAGAGTCCGTAAATTATAGAGAGACTCCGTTATGGTAAATTAACTATGCTAACTTTCTACTGAAAGCAGTCATTGCATCCTTCCGGAGTCCTGGGGTGAGAATTTACATGAAACGCCTATTAGCTATCAATTGTGGTTCCTAAAGAGGAGGAGAGGAATTTTTCTTCCCAAAAATCGTGCAGTGCAATTATTTTGTTAGATGACTAAATAATCAGAATATAAAAAAAAAAAAAAAAACAATAATTCATAAAATATTTTGAAAACATGTTTAAAAAAATAATGAAGAGATTTGAGCTTTTATTCAATCCAACTATTACATAGAGCGGTTTTCTTTATTTTCGCTGCGGTACCCTTGTAAAAAAAATTCAATAATCACATATAAAAAATAATTTAATTGATTTTTTAAAAACCATTTACAATAAATTAATTTACTAAAATTTAAAATACCTTCCTGTTAAGGGGTATTCATGGTATTGTGTTAAATTTAAAAAGTTTTAACATGCAAAATGTTATTAGTATGGGTATTCATGATCTTTAGTTTAACATGTTAATCCGTGTTAAATGGAAAAAGTTATGTTAAATGAAGAAATATTTCCTTCGTTTACCATGTTAAAACAATATAACATATAGAGGAGTAGATGACAGCTGACTGTAGATTAATAATTGGAGAAGATGGCATGAATAAATAATTTTTCGTTTATTTATGTTCTTTTTGCTGATCATACCTATCATCTCCGTACTTATCTGACTATCTTCTCCAATGCTATAACACATAACATCGTTGAGAATCTGTTACTAGGTCTGTTAAATAGAGAATCATGTCGTGCAACAGACCAGTAGAGCTGTACATCGTCGTGTTAGGTTAATTGCTCGTAGTTTGCGTTTTGATTGTTTTGGACGTTTTTAAACAAGACCATCAGCAGCCAACTTTCATATTTCTACTTTTCACTTAGATGAGGCATGTTGTAATAAATTACTGTAATCAAAACTTGAGAAATTTATTAAGCAAGAATTTTTGGAAGGAAAGGTTACTAAACAAGTCGCTCCAAAAAAAAAAATTTTTTTTAGCAATTGGGTTTTCTCCTATAGTAATTTTAATTTTCTTATACTTAAAAAATCTGCAGTAAAATATTAGTCATTTAAAAGCATTGTTTTAGTAGTGTAATTTATTGTTTTCTCGATATTCTTAATTATTTTATATTGTATTTAGGATTTTTCTATCTTTAGCTATTTTTTCACTGCCTAATATTTCTGTTTCTTTTGTTTTGTTTTGTAATTGAACCTGTGTTGTTTGGTTATTGTGTACTAATGCTGTAAATTTTGAGTTTTTTTATTTATGAAATTGTTAATTTTAGTCTGAGAATAAGGATCAATATTCGAAATGTCAAATGAAATTACTAATGTAGTAACTTACTACATATTAAATAACTTCAATTTAGTGAATATTTATAACATTTTTTTATTAATTCAATCGATATTTAAAAAAAAAAATAGTTTTATAAAATGTCATGTAATACTTAATAGGGCCGTAGAAGCGAATCGCATTTACAGACGTCGTATGGTTACCATTTTATTCTTTCAATGCAAAAAATGAAATTATATAATTAATCCAAAATATATTCTTTATTATTATATAGGATAGCTGAGTTAAATTTTTTCAAGCTAAGTTCAACTCTAATATTAAACTGCTTTACTCTCAAAGTGGAAGAGTATCCTTAAAGTATAGTTAAACCATTAAAAGCAAAATGTTCCCACTAACCCACTAAACCCAGGCAAGGTCGTTAAGTCCCATTAAATGAGAAAACATTCTATCCAATTACTTCCTTAAAAGTCCAACGAGCTAGCGCTGCTTTCCCGATATCTGTGTTCCTCTCCACTACACCTTTCTCTTGAGGAAGTAAGGAAGAAGCCGCATAGCCTCATTCTAGGATTGGATGGAGAACGTCTGAATTACCACAGTTAGCAGCCTCGGATAGGAAAAGGAACGGAGGGAAACTAAATTAATTCGTATCTTGAGGAGCGTACCGGCATTCTTTAGTGGAGGTTGGAGCTATTTTAGTTGAAACCGAATTAAAAACCATTCCCTTTTAAAAGATTCGGCCAATAGGCAGAAGATTAGCGTGAAACTTTATGACCAATTAGTTTTATCTGATCACATACCTTAATGTAGCTTGCGAAGTAATCAGTTAGGATAGGGAAATCGAGATGGAGACGGGAAAAGTTTGAACACGAAAAATAAATCTAAGTTTAGCTTACTCTCAATAACCCATATCTGTTCCAAGGAAATTAAATGGAGAATCAATCAAAGTTCAAGTTAAGAATGATTCTAATAATAAAGTTTAGCTGACTTTCTGATATATAGAGATAAAATTTTTCTCCCAAATGTATGCGCTTCGAAAAGATAAGACAAAATACAAATGTATGTAACTAAAATTGACAGGAATCACGCGTAATAAACTTTGCGATTGCTTTCTTCAGACTGGCTTCATTATACCTTATATATAAAGTCAATATTTTAAAAATAGGCACAACTCCATAACTCGAAACTCGATAAATCTTAAAATATGTATTTTGAAGTCAACCCTGGTCATTTCTAACATACCAAGGGGGAGGGTTATATAGAGGTGACCGACCTATTCTAACCATGGTGGAGGATCAAGTTTTTCATTTCATGGGGCCACCACCAACGAAAAAGTCCACCCCCAGGCCGGATTCAAACCGGAGCCGCCCCCAGTTCTCAAGTTGCTAAGACCTGTGCTTCAATTACCTGAGCCACGGCCCTAATAGAAGCAATTGAAAAACAATCAACAAAGCAATCAAATATGAGACTGTGTAACTTAATGTTTTTGTCCCTATTTCAATATGACAGGTATGTTGCATGTGGCCCCTCTCTTAACTATACAAAGTCAGACTGGCATAGCTGAATTACATTCATAGAGGTTTTTTTGTTTAAATTCAATAAATATTCGTTAATTTGAAGTCTTTTCTATTTTCGCATTATTTTTTAGAGATTTATGATGGTATAAACAAAAAATAATAATATGAGGTTTTTTTTGCAAGACATATTATTCGTATAGTTTTCTTATTTAACTGTTATTTCTATTCTTTTTGATTGGTAAATTATTACTTTAAATACTATTCGTTTGTCATAGAGCTGTTTGTGGCCGAGAACTTGATTGGCTGTAAATCTTGACTGTTTCGTAATTCGACCTGACTGGTTGATTGTTTTTTTCGTGGCTGTCCCTTGAAATGAAAACTTGACCCTCTCCTTCTCACACATCTTGGTTAGAATAGGTTGATTATCTGTAGATATCCTCCTGTTTGTCAGAAATGACCAAGGCGGGGGTCACAAAAAAATGTTTGTATGTCAATGTCAGAATGCTAATATGGGATATCTGTTGTTTTTTTTTAATGGAAACAGTATTGTGTATTTCTTCTATAGTTATTTAAAATTGTTTATATCGTATAATAGTTGCTTTATTTGGATTCGGGTTTCGTATTTTGTTTTATTTATCACATTTTTTATTGTTATACCTAACCTCATTAGAATTTTATCAGGTGTGGATAGTTTAGGTTTAGTATTTTATTGTTAATTATTTCTGATCAAAATTAATCTTATGCTTTATCATTGTTTTATAATACTAGGATATTGACTAGTTTGAGGAATGTCATCGGTGGTTTTTATTTTGATCATAATTTCTTGATAATTTAATATAGATAGTTGAAATTATATTAATTATTTAAGTTAATTTATTCATTTATATTTGAAAAATTTGTCAAATAAGAGTACAATATATATTCCATCTTTGTGATGCTTGCAACCTTTTACTATTTTAACTAGGAAGATGGCACCTTTCAAATAATTTTTTAAAATCTATTTTCACGAAATAAAACGTTAAAACTTTTAAGTTTTCACATTGGGTTATTATTTCAACTAAAATAGTGAAAACAGAGAGACACCTCAACCTAAAAGTTGCCAATATTTTCCTACGTAAAAAGATCAAAATTTATTTGCTATATTTACAACAAAATAATAATCATTCTCCAAGAGAATTGGTGGGGTGGCTATGCGACGGTACTGAAGAATTAATACCCTGTATTAATCTAAATTATTAATACATAACAAAATTATTAATATTATTAATACATAACAATATTAATAATTTTGTAAATTAGTAATTAGTGATAATGTACATACATATATTCAAAGCCATTTAAATTTAAAATTTTAAAATTTAATTATTTAGAGTTATTAATTCTTCAGATTAAATTAATATTAAACAATCATAACAGCTTTGATGAAGATATACAGTAAGATACATTAATAAACAATTGAAACTAATTTTGTTTTTCTTGACCAAAACCAGGGCCATTTTCTTTACATTAACACACGGTTTATCATT
>NW_027114044.1:401203-473240 GCF_000696795.3 Halyomorpha halys
TATATACTTTAAAGACATTATTGAATCGTTAATTATTAATATATACTTTGTCAAAAAGTATCGGACCTTGAGGGACCAGACGCACTGCCTCTCAAAATTGGCAATGTTTGACTTAACCTTTCATCACCTTATCTCGGCACAAATCAGCGAATTTCATGCGTGGACAATGCCACACGATGTTTCGACAGCATGACCAGCAGAACCGCCAGGTTACGACAATATTTGCCCAAATACTGCAAGCTGAAGGTTAAACATTTCCGAAACGCACGATTTAAGTATGCAAAGGTGCCATAGCTTAATGTCAACACACCATCTCACAAATTACTGGATGAGAAGTAAGAGCATAGACGGTGTTGATGTCTTGTATTATTATTATTATTATATTACTGACTTGATATAATATAGTGAAATATAAAGTGGCCATATATAGTGCGCTATTGTGTTCGTAACATGGGAAGACGCAAGAAAAAGCATAACAGCCCGTTTACATGGAGACACATTGGAGACAGCAGCAGTGAAGCTAAATTTATTGCTAGGTATATACACCTTATGTTGCACCTTAACCACATAATTAATTGATTATACAGGAAAACGTTGTTCTCATATGCTGTTAACTCCATATTTTATAATTACTTTGTGAATAATTTGTAAAAAGTATTTGTTAGTATTATTGTTTAATTTAATTTTTTTTTCAAGCCTCTTTATTTTTATATATGGTTACAGAATACACATATATAATACAATACATTATATATATATATACAAATTTACATGATATCTTCGTTTGCCTTATGGCAGTTTAATTTAATTTCACTTATTTTTATTTATATTTTTTTAAATAGAATTTAGTTATTTGAGAAGAAAAATACGTATTTACATTTGTGTTGTTATAATTATGTAAAAGAAACAGTTGCTAAAGTTGATGAGCGTTGCTATGGCGTCGCGTAGCAACAGGTCGACCATCTTCGTTTTAAGATTAGTGGCTATGATAGTTTCTAATCAGCCCAGTCTGCGTTCATTTGGTATTATTAATGGACATTTTGAGTGTTTTAGTCAACATTGCAGTCCGGAACCAGACCTATGCGTCTTTGGTGTTTGACTGGAATATGAGTTATTGCTAATCAGTCCGCTGGAACAATGCATTACAACAACCAGACCCTGTCTGCCCTTAATAAGAACCCATGTGGCTATCTTGGTTTTTGCACATTTCGTAGCTAGTACAGACTTGAACCTACCAACTTTGGACCAGTTTAAAAGTTGTGGTGGTGTTCATAACTACGGAGCTGTGACTTACACGTATTGACAGTAAACTATCTTCCTCTGACCTATCGGAATGAATCAACTTGTATTCGGGACCGTTGGCTAGTATTTATATTTCTAAAAGGCTTTTTTTTTTTACTTTTATTCTAACTCTTTTGTTTATTTTATGATTATGTTTTCAATCAACCTAACAATTGAATTGCTTAATCTAACAACCAAATAAATGTTTATATTCGAGCCAACTTTTTTTTTTCTTTCTTTTTAAAGCTTGCCTACATAAAGACATAATCAATTTGAGAGGACTTTTAACATATGCTGTTATGCTTGGATCATTCATGTACTTCAAATAGATCCTATATTTATTTCTTAACCTAAAAATGACTTAATCGGATAGATAAAAGATAAGTGCCACGATCATTTTTCGAATTTACAGTCTATGAATTTAGAGTAGGTTTCCTGCCACCGTGTCAGATGAAGTAATACACTTGATGATATAGTCCTCCTGCGAGTCTCTTAATAACACCATACAATAGGCTAGCAATATTACTAATTTAACAATAATGCGAGTAATGGAACATTTTTACGCAAGATAAGATGGCTCATAATAAGTATGATGGAATTCTAATTTCTAATTAAAAACAACTATGCATGAACTAATAATGTTATAACACCATTGCCCTGGGTAAATTAGTCTAAAAGGCGTAAATATCAAGATCAATATCATTTATATTAATTTCATTGTGTATCAATATAATGAAAAATATATAAAGATGGAACGAGTATAAAAAATTTAAAGTGATTTTAATTTATTTTTTTCATATTGTCTCTCAAACCTGAGACTAGTATCTATACCTTATACGTGATACCATATACTAAACCGAAGAAAATACTATTCTAATATTTTTAAAAATATCTAACTTATTTTCTTTTTATTATTATTATTTTTAATTTTATCTTTATTATTTCATTTTTATTACTATTATTTATTTACTTTTCTAATATTGATTTTAATTTAATATGTATATATGGTATGATTGAGTACTTACAGACTTAATTCTTATTGCCCCTGATTGTGGCAGATTGTAATATTTCGATAAACGGAAAAAAAAAATTAAAGAAATTAAAAATGAAAGCATCATTCCAGAGACACCTCATCTCGACTATCGTTTCTTATGATACCTATATATTTCTTTCTGAAAGAGTGAAGTATCAATTCTTATTATTTTTGTTTTTTAAATCATAATAGGGGTATTCATGATGTGTTAAATATAAAAAGTATTAGATTTTGAGCAGCCTAATTTAAATTCCATGTTATATATTAAATGCAGAGGTCCTCCAAGCAGATCTTCAGGAATATTTTTTTTAAATATAATAATCCTGACGAGATAATAAAATCTTACATATTCGTCACATTATCTTTCCTCCACCTCACCTGTTCCTCATTTCATATCCTAAGTCGTTTTCCATTTATTATTATTTTTATCCATTACTTTATTACAGTTTGAAAACGTCCAAAACAAAAACAACACGAACTATGAGCAACTAACCTATCAAAACGACAACAGACTAAATGATGTGGAGCATAACTGACGTTATTCTCCATTAGTAGATTTAGAACCATGTTAAATGTTATGTTGTTTGCTAAAAGAAGGAAATAGTTTTCCATTTTACATGTTACACTATTATTACAACAACAAATTTATCATTTTACATAATTATTATGGATATCCTTAAATTGTTAAATCTGAGTAACAGTCAAACAATATTAGGTTACAACTGATAGAAATTATATTTAATTTGTATATATTCTAAAATATTTAGTCACTACAGTAGGAACAAAAAACCTACACAGACAAAATGTTAGAAATATAAATAAATAAAAAGATAAAATAAATACATGGACAATATAAACTCAAAAACATGCACTTTTATTTTATGAGATTAAAGTTTAAAAAAGGATTTGTTGAAGTTTCCAATTTCTTTTTTTAATGGATTTTCGGAAAATTGCTTTACTAAAATATGCAGTTAATGATAAGAGAAATAGTAATATTGTGGGGAGATGCAAGTCTAGTAACATATTGATTATTTATAGGCAATCTTAAAATCGATAGCAAATTCATATTTTGCATATTTCATGCCGTATAAAGGGACCCTAACATGTTAGAAATCAAGAAAGCTAAAATAAATCGATACGCAATAATTAAATCTATACGCGATCTAAAAATCAATAGCATTTTCATTTTTGGCATATATTGAAACATATAAAGAGGCCCTAACATGTTATAAATCAGAAAAGTTAAAATAAATCGATTGTATTTTCCATATTCTACATATCTCAAAACTAAAGGAACCCTAACATGTTGGAAATCAAGAAAGTTCAGATAAATCCATAGCCAATCTTAAAATCGATAGAATATTCATATTCTGCATATCCGAAAACCTAAAAATTGGCCCCTATGTGTTAGAAATAAAAAAAATTAAAAATAAATCGATACGTGATACTAAAATCGATAGTACTTTTATATTCTACATATCTCAATACATGTAAAGTGGCCCTAACATGTTCGGGATCAAGAAAGTTAAAATAAATCGAAACGCGATAGTTAAATCTATACTCGATCATAAAATCAATAGCATTTTCATTTTTGGCATATATTGAAACATATAAAGAGACTCTAACATGTTAGAAATCAGAAAAGTTCATATAAATCGATAAGTGATCACAAAATCGATATCATTTTCATATTCTGCATTCCTCAAAACGTATAAAGGGACCCTAACATGTTAGAAATCGGAAAAGTACAAATAAATCGATACGCGATGTTAAAATCGATAGTATTTTCATATTCTGTATATCCGAAAACCTATAAATTGGCCCCTATGAGTTAGAAATAAAAAAAATTAAAATAAATCGATATGGAATCTTAAAATCGATAGCATTTTCGTTTTTTACTCGTCTGAGTGTGTGAAATAGGACCCTCATACATTAGAAATTGAAGGTGGTAAAAAAATAAATTAATATAAAAACAAAAATCAAATTTTTATTTGACTAATTTTGTATTCGAATAATTTTTCATTCGACTAATTTTTTATTCGATTGAAATAGTATTTTAAATATTCGAATAAAAACGTATTCGAATTGTTTAGTCGTATTTTTATTCGAATAAAAATTTATTCGTACCTCGTCAATTGAATAAAAACTTGGAATAAAAAAGTATTCGTCTCTTGTCAATCGAATCATTTTTGCCCAACTCTGACCTGGCCCTAGACTAGAAGAAGAGATACTTTCCATGCTGACGACACAACTCCTTATCACTCCTGCCCCAGTGTTACATTCGCTTTCCACACACTTCTTCCTTCGCTCGTCTCTGTCACTCGTACTCATTACAGAAGAGAGTTCTTCGCGAGAAACGGAGAAATTTATAGCTTGGAAAAAAAAAATCAGAAAGATGTCCAGACACCCTAATCGATCAAAGATGCGACTGAAATAGCAGACTGTCACAGAAAATCTCTCTATTACATTCGCCATTGTTTGGCGATTTTCTACTTTTCAGACGTTTCAACAAGACGTTATGGAAGAAAAAAAATATTGTTTTGTTTCTCAAATCAAATAACTTTCGTAATCTTTTACCCGTTCGCTGGCTCTCCACTTTCCAGTAATATCCTTGAACAGCCTTATAAACAATTATATAATTTCATTTTTAAGACCAATTGAAACTTGAGAAAGTGAACCTCATGAAAGGCAATAAAGTATCATGAAATGAACTCTTTGCTCTTTGTTGTTAATAACGTTTAAACAGCTATGTAATTGGTTTGCTAATAAGCTCACTGATACCTTTTCATTTTTATATAAATATTTTGTATATTTAAAAATACATAAAATATAAGTCTGCCAAGTAAATTGGTCAGTATAGCTTCCTCACTGCTTATATTACAGTAGAAAACATAATCTCAATATTTCAAGGTCAAGGAATTGTCGTTCAGAAATTAAATCTAATGGACGAGCCATTTTTGAAATACTGAAGTGTCAAGGTAAATACATTTTTGCGCAAGCGCAACTAAAAGGAATGGAATTTGATAAAATTAATGGACTATTCCAACAATAATTCTCCAACTTTGGACAGAATAAGATTTTTTTTGAAATACAGGTATGTAAATTAAAATACTTTTGCACGTGAGTAAGCAAAAATAGATAACGGTATTTGAGAAAATCTATTATGGGCCATCCTTTATACTAGCCCCAAATTTTTTTAAACTATAGACCAAATCGGACTTGACTGATTTCGATTAGTGTGTCAAGAAAATAAGTTTGCGCATGCGTAAGAGAAAATAATGGATGGTACTATTTTCTACATTCGAACTTCAAAATTCCTGAAAATATTATCAAAATGGATTAATAATAATAGGTGATATGCCCGAAAACAGATTTCACTGCAGATAGGCTGATAGGCACGGAATCAAAAGTGTTCTTTAATCTCTAAAACGTAAAAATAAGGGAGTAAATATTTTGTTTTGAGAACATAATTATTCCCCTTTTGTAAAATAATAAAAAGCATATGTAGTTCTTGTAATAAAACAAGAATAAAAATACTAAAGCTATTTGACCAGCATTATAAAAATCCAGTATAAGTGACATAAATTTAAAAAAGAAAATACTTGTTTAAGTATTGGTAGTACACTGTAAGGTACCAACTAATACCTAATAATTGTCATATTTAAAAATTAAAATACATTTGAAAACTTTTTTTGAAAATATATTTATAATTTTTTACGTATCTTTTCATACAAATAAATAAATAATTTGCAGCTCAAATGACTTGAAAATAAAACAAATTAGATAGGTGTATGTATATGTATATATGTTTATTTATATCTTTTTTAAAAAAATAATATATATATTCATTTATTTTTATATTTATTCATTTAGTCCAAAGAGTTATTAGATTTCTACAATATCCAATTAAACATTGTATTTATATAAACATTACGTGATTTATGTTAATCACTATTTTCTTATTTTATTTTATAGTTAATTAGTTTTAGTGATATTATATCACGTTTTATAATTTCAATATTTTTAATTTGTCCCAGAATAAATAAAGAATATTATATATAGATAAATAAATCTGTACCGCAACAATAAATAACCCACAATAAATAAGCGACGATAAATAACCCAGAAATTATCAGGAGGGCAATACTAAAGAAAGTAAAGCTAATACACAAAGTTCTGCAAGAAGGTAATTTAAAGGTACCTACTTCATGAGGCTTCTGAACCCACAGGAATGACTCACGGCTACAGTAATAAATTAAATAATTATCTGTCAGAGCCGAATTCGAACCCGAGTCCTTAGAGTTACCAGTACAATGTCTTACCACTGAGCCGCTCCGCTAATTACGTTTATATGTCAGTGTAAATTCTATTACTTCAGTCAGGTAAGTCAAATAACAATTTGTGAATGATGTTTTAGACCCATATTACATGATTGCTTATTACTAAAAAGCTAAAACAAATTAAAAGAAGTCATAGATTTATGTGAGTCCATTAAAAACGGAGTATCCTTCCCTATGACCTCTGGATAATTTATTGTGCTGTCACATATTCCTTGGCCTAAAAAGAACAAAAATGATTCACCGGGCAAGATCACACAATATGTAAGATTCACCTTGAAATTTATCACCTCTTCGTTCTTTAATGTGGCTTTGTTTAGCCGACTCCTCCATCACGATAGGGCATGCTCCTCGACCAAGATAACAGCCTAAGTGGACTTTAAGAGCATTTTTTTGTTTTAAGTTCCGGCCTGCGAGCTGAGGCCTTGGCGAAGCTATGTCTGTCTCGTCTCGCTCTTAATTTAACTTTAAGGTTAGGAAAAAAAAAATATATATCGATCATATTTCTGAAATAAAAGTCAATTAGCTATTAAAATTAAACTGCTAATTTTTAACAGTGGTAACAGGATTTACAACTGTATCTTCAACTACTTATAACCGTTGTATTTATTTAAGCAAAAGTTATTATTCCCCAATTTACTAATTATATTTTATAATTGTTAGAATAACGGAATAATTAATTAAGAAGTAATTAATTTTATTTTAAAAATAACATTCACGATTAATAACTGATGGTGAAAATAATCAAAACAACATATTTATTGATTGAAAGTTGCAACATTTTTTTTTACCTCTTACCTGGTTATTGCTAACATACTTGGAGAGGAGGGATAACCCCAGATAGTACAAGAGCCCAAGAGGAGAAAAAAAGGCTGTTATCTCACCCCAATTTGTGATTACATTAATGAAAACTATGTATAATTACTAGTCAAAATTGATGAGTCTGCCTCAAGTATAGGTAGGGGGAATACAAAAGGGCGGCTGTTTCAAAGCGATAAAAAAAAAAAATTTCGGAGCTCTATATCTTAAAAAGTAGGAAGAACACAAGAAAACCTAAGAGAGCGTCATTTAAAGATAAAATGTTGTATGGGATGTGCTGAAAGATCAGTAGTTAGTGAATTTATTTTGAAAAATCTATATCTCAAAAACTATTTGATGTACAGATGTCTATTAGCACTTAAATTACAGCTAGTTTAATGAGCTATAAAGTAGTTTATGAAGTTTATCTTCGTGGGAGTAATAGTTTACTTGAAATTTGCTAAAATAAATTTATTTATAGTTGTTCGAACAAATTTTCATTTGCCAAATTTATGTTCATATGAGAATATCATAAAAACTACTACCCCTACGAAGATAAGTGTTATAAGCTACTTTATAGTAAGTTAAATTTCCTTTATTTTGAGTGTTGGCAAACATGTGTGCATCTTACGGATCTAGAGATATAGTTATTCAAAAATCCAACATTTTATAGGAACAACTAGAAATTATCATTTTATGAGTTTATTTTGTCAAATATCATAAGAACTACTACTCCTACAAAGATAAACATAATTCACTATTTTGTAGTAAATTTAACTAGCTTTAATTTGAACCTGGCAGACATCTGTACGTTCAATGGTTTCTGAAATGAAGTTTTTCATAAATCAAAATTATTGTCGGAACAGCAATAAATCAATTTATTCTAGCAAATATCATGAAAACTACTATTCCTACGAAGGTAAAGGTCATAAACTTCTTTATAGTTCATTAAACTAGCTTTAATTTGAGTGCTTATAGACATTTGTATGTCACTTAGTTTTTGAGATATAGATTTCTCAAAATAAACTGACTAACTACTAATCTTTCAGTAGATTTTTAGAAAATTTGCTTTTTAAAAATCTATATCTCGAGAACTATTGGACGTAAATAGCTCTTTTAGGGCTAATATTTCAGCAAATTTACTCTTCTTTAAATAATGTTCTCTTATATTTTTGGGGGGGGGGGGTAGACCAAAACGTAGATGGGAGAATTGTGTTAAAACAGATTTAGTGGAATTGGGTTTGGAGGGGGATCACTGGAAGGATTTATGCAGAGGGCGTTTAGTGGTATCGGCATCGAACCTTCGGGTTCTTTAAGCCTTTATTATTTATTTATATTTTCTGGTGTTGTTGTTAGTTTTTAAGATATAGAGCTCCGCATGAAAAATTAATGTTTTTTTAAGGTTTTGACTATAGCTATTTTTTATTCCCTCTACCTATAATTGGCAGACTAATCAATTTTTACTAGAAATTATACCTAGTTTTCATTAAAGTAATCAAAAAGTGGGGTGAGATAACTGCCTTTTTTTCTTCCCGGCTCTTGTACTAATAGGTAACCAACCTATTTTCACCAGAGTGTGAGGGTCGAGTATGCATTCCATGGGAACAGTCAACCCGCCCAAAAATGAACGGGCAAAATGCGAATCGCTATTTTAATTGTTTTATAATTTTGTACTCTCGTGGCTATTGCTGAAATATGCACTGAGTCCGTGCAATGTCCAAGATCAGGCTCAAATGTTAAACTATATTTTTAAAATGATAACAGTACCGGTTGTCCGGAAAAAAAACTATTTCTGCCCTTCTTATTATACTTTTTGAGACAGTTTCAAATCTTCTACTCAGGAGGCTATGCTTTCAGGAACAAGGGTCCAACTGGAAACTTCTTTATAGACGTCCCGAACCGTGATCGAGAATAGATTGTAATGAGAGAAAACGAATAGGTGAGTTTGTTTGGATTTGGAGTTTACTGTGGAAGAGTATCTTTCCATTTTGGCCAGATCAAAAAATTTTATGTAAGTCATTCTTTGCTCATCGCAATTTATTTTCATAAAAAATTAAATAAATAAAAATAATTAATTAGTTATTTACTGATTGGAACTTCAAATGGTTTTAAACAATGGAAGATACTTACCACTAACTACTACTACTATTAACAAATAAAGCTAAACATTTTTACTCACACTTCCTCTAAAAAGTCGTATCTCCCGAAAACTCTTTTGAATACATTTTTCATTCACCGGATCATATGAAGACTAACGAGAAAAACCGAGCTATCATATCATTATCTAAATGTTTAGACAGTAATCACTATTACTTACTGAAGTACAGTTTTTCTTTTTTGTTTATTAAAATAATTTATTAGATATATTAGATTACACCGTATAACAGATTTTGTACTACATTTTATGACACTTGATATAATTTAAAAAAAGTATTTTCTGAACCGGGGAAAGAGAATTTTTACACATCAAACAGATTTGTCAAATTTTAAATCTTCACAATAATGCATATTATATTCTTATAGTAAACAATTATAATATTCATATTAAAAAATAAATAAATAAAATATCGAATTAAATTTGAATTTTTTGAATGCATACTTTCATTGATTATTTCAATCAATAAATGGAATTACACAAAGTAACCGTAATTTGTATACAAGTAACAAATTATTTTGTATGAAATCTGTACAATATGTAAATAAATGATATTAAGTAAATTAAAAAAAAAATGCTTATGGTTAAAAAAAAATTTCCATAACAAGTGTCGTAAATCTGGTTCAAAAATAAAACGGCATAAGATGCCTTCTAACATGAAAGAAAACAATGTTCCTAGTTATTTATTTTTCTCTTCCTCATCAGAGAATTATTTATTTACCTATGTTTATTTTTGAATAAAAATACTAAAAAGCATACATAAATAGCATATAAAAAGTAATAAAAATACTTCAAGGTTTCCGCTAGCAAACTACACTTCCATCAATCCCACCTTAAATTAGAAAGAAGAAATTAGTAATTACCGACGCGGTGGTCTAAAAAAAAAGACAACAAAGTAACACACCCTTGGTCCGAAATTCCCGGAACGTTATTCCTCCAAGTACTGTAATCATAGTTGGATTATTGTAAAAGACATAACAGTAAATTATTACTGTTGAGATAATTGCTGGGAACTGAAGAAAGGACCTCGGCGAGTAATAAATCAGGTTCTAGTAATAGTCTACAGAACAAAACTTAAAATTAATTTATAAATATAGCAATTTATAAAGTTAGATAAACTATAACGTATGTCTGTCGTTGGTGGATACAGGCTAATATGTGGGACCGTTAAAGTGATTCCTAATAGTTTTTTTATCTATTTTATTTTACGGAAGGTATATTATTATAAAATAAAGACGTGATATTTAATTTTGCCTTTCAGGTTCGTTTTGTATTATTACCTTATTTTTTAATTTGTTTTCATTCAATAACAAAAATAATAAAAACTGTTCGATAAAGTTAAATCTTCATTTTTTAACAATAATTTGTATGTATGTATTAAAATATATTTATTAATAAATGTTTACAATGCTGAAACGAAAACTTATTTATCTTTATCAACATTATTATTTTCAGTATATTTCGATATATAATCGATGTATATAAAATTCCAGAATATTTAAAAAAATCGTTTCATTGGTATCTAGTGATTTAACGTTTAATTAGTTATTTAATTTATTAATTAGTTAAAAATAAACTCAGGAGATATAAAACACAAAAAGATAAACTAGGGGGTATCTATCCCCGGCTAACACCTGACCAACCTCCCTTTAACAAATTATATAACTGTTCATTTAATTGTTCAACATGAGGAGGTCTCTCACCTCCGGATTTTAGTATATAGTACCATTTAGAATGGATATTTCAAAAGTAATAAATAAACATTACAGGTAACCTTAAAAAACCAAAGGTAATACCCAACACGGTTCACAATAAAGCATTCACTAATTACCTGTTTCTTTTCGGTTTTAAAGGGATCGGAAAAAATTAAGTTGTACTTATTCCTCAAATTGTAAAACTGTAATTTTACATATATAATATACATGTATTTTGTAGGTCAGATTGTATTTTTTTTTCAATATAAAGAAAGCAGAAACAAATTCAAAAATGTATGCTTCATTTTAATTTGTACTTCAATTTAGTGCCTCTTCAAAAACAATGTTCTTAATCACTTTTAGATTTTATGCAGATAGTCTTTTTCATTTCTTTTGTTTTTTTTTTCTTAAAATACGTTCTTCATCAGTTAAACTTTATTTTTTACGACCCGTTCCGATTATTTCTCCTCATATGTAAATAAAATATTACACAGTGATCACTAAAAAGTTGTTTATGTAGTACATATATTGCTTATGTAAGATACTTTATTGCTTCACAAAAAATATTTCTTATTTATTTATTTTTTACTAAACTAAATACATATAAATTTATTCATTTTTATAGTTGTACCAGTTGAATCTTCATTATTTTTACAATAATATATAGCATGAATCAAAAAATTTATTAATAAATATATATTTATAAATGAATGTATTTATTAATACATGTTTCCAATATTAAAACGAAATTTTTTTTTATATTATTCAATATTATTATTTTTAGTATATTTGTATGTGTAAAAAATACAAAAATAATTTTAAAAATGGATTCATTTAAATTTAGTGATTTAGCATGTATTTATAGTTTCAAAAAATGAATTCTTTATCTTTTTCCTATTTTAAACAATGTTTGATTTCATTAAAAAAACTATTTATAGATTAATTTATTTATTAAGCATTTTTGGACTACCTGTTTCATAATGAAGTACAAACCAATACTATTAATCTTGTCGATTTAACTTAATTTACACTGGCTTGTACTTTAGTACCTTTAACTCCTGTAATATCACCCAATAGTCCTCCCTATTATGAAAAATATAAGTATTAGTGCAATTACCACGTTGTTTCTATACTTGTATTTTGAACTAATACTATTACCTTTCATTATGAAACAGGGCCCTGACAATTAAGTCGATGATTTCAGTACCTATCTATACAAATAATTGGTTTAAATCTGAATAGACTTAAAATCTGCATTAAATAAATTTAATTAATTGTACATTAAAACGATAAATTTAGATTATTATACAAAATATTAGATATATATATATATATATATATATATATATATATACACACTCTAAAAGTAATTAAATTATTAAAATATGAGGAGCGCTCTCAACGTCCGGTATGGTCTAGTGGCTAGGATACCTGGCTCTCACCCAGGAGGCTCGGGTTCGATTCCCGGTACCGGAATTACCTTTTTTTCTTAATTCAGTCGATTTTTTATTTTCAATTATAGAAAACTTTTAAACTTAGAAAAAAAAAAAAAAATCACTATCTATAATTGAGCTCTTCAAGAATGTCTTATGCATTGTTCAGTAGAGTTTTCAAAAATGTCTACTATTCTTGCTTAATGTTTTTATCGTTCATGTTTCATAATATTTTAGGTAAACTTGCAGAAATTATGAGACAAGACATACGTACTCAATAAATAGCATTGTAGGAAAACGAAGCTAAACGAATATTTGGCACAAAACTCCAATTATTTTCAAAATAACAGCTTGTCACATTCTAAGCCATTAAAATTTTAAAACAATAAAATATATTTTATTCAATGAACAGGTGAACATTTTATGAGTGGACTTCAAATATTATGATCGACTATAAGAAATATATTTAAAGCTCAAAAAAAAGAAAGTTTAGTGCAATTTTAATATAAAAAGAAACAGATAAATTCAACAAATTTTTGGCTAAACACAGTTATGAAAGATAAAAGAAAAAAGACTTAGTAAGTATTGTTAGGTCAACGAGTTTTAAAATCTCTATCTAGGTATAGCTTGTTTCTTGGGAAGAATCATTCATCGGACATAAAATAAAATAACAAACAAAAAATTACATAAATTATTTTATATATTGTTGGCGGATTTGTACATTAGCTCACTGCTTTTATTTTATTACAATGGTTGTTAGTATTCGGGTCTAATATAGGCCTGAAATTTAGGCCAAAATATTGGCACAAATATAATAAGTTTGACCAATGAGGGTGCTTCTTCTTCTATTAATTAACTTCTTTTAAAATTTTTAATCATTTTACTGATGTTTAATACTCATATGGTTTAGTTTTCAGAAACCTTCATTTATATTTTGGCAATACTACTGGTCGCCTTTTTAAAATTTTCAAAATTATTTAACTATCTCAAATATAAAGAATATTAATAATAAAAAAAATCCATGAACGTTTAACTAAATCTCAAGGTTCATCCTGTTGAAAAGCAAAATTGGCCGGAAGTGAAGCAATTCTAAATATGTAACTACAAGGCGTTTCCTTTTTCTCATTGAGCATGTTCGAGATTCTTATTTTTTTCTTTGAAAACCTGTTTCTCAACTAATTACTTCCATTCCATTAGTAGGAAATAACTGACATTAATTAAATATCATATATATATTTAAAAATCTTAAAATTTGTTCGGTTGAAATTTGTTTAATTGCATGTGAATATTAAAATAAATTGATCTGTTGAATGTAAAAGTGATGTAACTCAAATCTAATGTTTTGAGGTATTCAAAACTTTTGTGGAATCTGTAAGATTTTTAGTAAGAAATGACTTTTCTCTCCGAACTAATAGTCACAAGCGATTTACAACGATTTAAAAGCACTTGAAACTAATGCACTCAGTAATAAATTAAATATTTATTATTTTATGGTTTTATGACAGAAAGTCTTATACAACTTTTGTTCTCAACCGGTCAAATAATTGCGAAAACTATTTAATTGCGAAAATTTCAAATAAAACATGGAGGACAGAGGAGAGTGGATATATATTTTTTTTTAATAAAATTTTTTTTAAAGATTTCAGGTGGTCTCTGTACTTACATCAGGTTCCCTTGAAACCTAACTAATGAAAATTCGATTTAAGTTACTTGACGAAAATTTTTATACTAAAGTTTTTTATTTATGTATAAAGTTTTTTATATATTGTGCATACAACTTAAATCGCTTTATTTGACAGTCTCATTCATTTTTTCAAGTATACGTGCGATAATTTTCTTTTTTTTTTTCAAAAGGCAACTGAATTTACACAGTTCCTGACCTAAATTGGTTAACGGCGTACTCCCAAAAAGATTTGAAATAAGGGGGCATCATAAAACGAGGATTGTTTGTATTTGTTATAAAA
Source organism: Halyomorpha halys (assembly GCF_000696795.3). Lineage (NCBI taxonomy): Eukaryota > Metazoa > Arthropoda > Insecta > Hemiptera > Pentatomidae > Halyomorpha > Halyomorpha halys. Next base: position 415,899 of record NW_027114044.1, read on the forward strand.
TATAATTCTAAACCAAATAAAGCAATCGTAATTTTAAAAAATAAATTTGAAAAGACATTTTATTGCAGTAATGACCTTGCACCTTGCATTGTTCAGCTAAGAATACACGGTTTAGCTTAACAAAACATTACACCATGAAAACAATATTTTATAATTTATTACAGTAAAATGATATCAGAATGTTAGGTTTAATTATTATTAGATTAGATTCTTATGATTGCAAAATAAAATTATAAATATTATTTTTTAATAAACCTTTTTCCATAGAGATTGAATAAATTCATCTGAGTCTTGCAGGATCAAAGTAATCTCCACTGCGTTACTGAACCTAAGTAAAGCACCTTTATTATTATATGTTTTATATCCTACCGGAAATCGAGCATAATCCTTAGGTTTCGAGTCAAATATAATAGGATAGTTAGACAATTCTTATTGTGTTAACAGCAATATGAAAACGTGGAAATTGTTTTCTTTTTATAGTACTCAAATACCGTTCACAATATCGTTTAGTTGACTACAAAAAACCTATTAAAGCACTGTAAAGTTTATTTCTCAAATACGCTTTCATTTTTCCACTATTTGTGGTTAGGTGGCGTTACCCATTTCCTTAATATTACGTAGGTCTTACGTACACCTATATCCGCTAATAATTGTTAATAATTATACTTGAGAAGTATAGTATCCTTTCTCTATCAATTTTCAAACAAAATAAGAATAGAATCAAATGAAGTATTTAAAACTGTAATAAAGTAAGCATTGAAATAATAATTATAGTCACAATAATAATGTTAGTCGCTACGATCCATGAAGGGTCAGGGCTTCAGTACTTTGTTTGGAAGCACCGTTTTAATAACAACGGTTATACATGGAGGTGATTTTTTCAAGATCACGCTCAACAGCTAGATTTTTTTCCTAATTAAGGGTACCCACTTATGAGACTGGGTGGACCTCAGGAGGACTCCAAAACGCTCAGAGTTGACTCACAGCTACAGTATAATAAACAGAATAAATAATTATTTATTATTAATAACCTGGATCCTTTGAGTCAGTATTATAGCGCATTGCCATTGTGCCACCACGCTCTCTAACATTCAAAATAGAGAATATTTAACCCCAGAATTCTAATGTTTTAAATCGTATGCTCCATTTACAAAAAAATCATTATTAATTGTTATTGAGGCAACTCTAGGGCTCTCTACTTATAAATATAACGTCTCGAGTCGTATAAGTATCAGCAGTTAGGAAAGATAAGGTTTATAGAGCTTGTGAGTTGTTAATTATATACATTCTCAAGGAGAAAACGTATTTACTCTAATTCAGTTTTAAAATTAAGGTCTTACAGTCAAAAACCTTCATAAAACCCTTAATGCTCCCTACTTTGTCACAAATTAAGTCATCCATCAGGACTTCAATGTTTCATATGTTGCCGATTTGGCCAGAAACAGATACCAATCCTTCCTTGATAAACTTCTCAACCTTCCCAAACCCACTTGTTTCTAGCCTAGCTTCTCCTTTATTACCTGATAATCCTAGTAGGCGTCTGAAAAGAAGATGGCCCCTAAATCTTCTCCTCTATAAATGTTATTGGAGTTCTATCAATGGGTAGATTCCCCACATGTTTGTATCATGTCATTTTTGAAAGGATCTAGTTTCAGAGTAATTGGTATATAGTTCTTATATATTTTTTTTTTTCAAGTGTTCTGAATATAATCGTTATTGTAAAGCAGAGGGAAAGTGATTCAATAAAAAAAAAACTGAGAAGAGAGTAAATTTTAAAACCCCAAAGGTACTTCTCTAAGCACCAACCCAATTTTTTCTAAGAAAATATTACAAAATAACAGATCAAACCTTAACTGAAAATTGCATTCAAAATGAACCAAAACGGAATGTTAAACTTAGATCAACGCTTTCGTTAAGTTTCTTGGACGTGTTTTTTTCTTGTTTAAAAAAAAACATCTAACTCATTTATTTTTTTTTTTTAAAGACCAATGCAACACCTAATATTTGGCATTTGCTATATGAACACGCTTGGATAAATCGTATTTCAGGATATTTAAAATGAATGATACGACCAAAAGAAAAAAAAGAACGCGACCGACTCCCCTCTTACATCTTATAAAAGGGAAACTGGTAGAATTAACCTCCTTTCACGAGGAGCCTTGGAAGGATAGCGCTATTAATTATCGTTAATTACGATATATTGTTAACAAGAGCCGCACCGGAAGTCATCCGAGGTACAAGAGATTGTTACTCAGTTGGCCAACCTGTGTAAACATGAAGGTTTCGGAAGGTACAATCTACAGGAAGTCGTTATAGTCCATAAGAGATAGCTCTATCGGTAAAAACTTTCAAAAGAGACAGTGATAAAAAATAAAAATATTGTCCTACGAGCTCTATATTTCAATATTTTTGAATTGCTAAAATATCTCTGGCTCTATTATCAGTAAATGTTGCTAATATTCTTTGAAGAATTTTTAGAATCTTGTAAAAACAGTTACCAAATATGTGGATATGGCGATTGTGTGAATTTCGAGCAAGCCCATTATAAAGTACACAAATACCAACACTATCGGAAATATTGTTGTCCTATGTCTCTGCCTGAAAGATTTCACATAAACTTAACCAATTCAAAAAATTTAAGTACGGAAAAAAAACTTGGGTCTGCGCATACCAATTTCAGACTAACACTACAAAGGGTAATATTTGAGAGTCTCGATACATACAAAGCTACTACAATACCCAGTTCTCCCATAAACTACCTTTATGAAGCTTTTTTTTTGGTGAATCCTAGGCCTTCAACTGTTGGACAAATAACATAACTCAGGACAGTACTGAATACACGAAACAAATAAAAACAAAAAACAGAAGTTTGCGTGTTTAAAAAACATTTTAATTTATTTGGTCCTGATTAATATAGACAAATGATTTGGGTGCCAAAGTCTCCTTAATGACAAGCGGAATATTAAAAAGATAAGCTATATACTGAGATAAGAAATATTCAAATATTTAGCTTAGTAAATACACTAACAATAAAAAAACAGTTTCAAAGTAGTGATTTTCTTTGGGGGGAGGGGAGGAGAGGAAAGTTAAATTCCTTAGGCAAGGATTTCCTATTCGAAAAATAGTTTATTCTTAATTGTTTTGAAAATGAAGATGAAAAAAAGTTGTTGGCAGAAAATTCCGCCAATCATCCCTTAGAGATTTAATAAAATTCATCTTTCCCTGTTTCACATTTACGGTGCTGGAGCTTAAGTCCTTTTAATTCCTTCACAATAGTGCCAGGTTAAAAAAAAAATGAACTCAACCCAGGTTCAGTAGAAATACGTTTTAGAAATAATAACCATACCCTTGAGATTTTAAATTTAAATGGGGTTTTCAATACGATATGTTGGTCCAGAAAATTAATTTTACGTAAATATTTTTTCGTCATTTTAAACTTTTCAAGTTGATCGGTTTATTTAAAAAAGATATGGATAAAAATTGAGATTTTCAAAATATCCTATTCATTTTCAAGCCATTCATTTCAAGTTTATAACCACTATAATCAAAGACTACTTGAATTACGGAAGATTCCGCACTAAGAAGAAATAATGTGAACAACTCTTCAAATATTTTTGTTATATTTTTAAAAATAAATATGACATGAACTTTTCAGCGATTGGCAACAGATAATTTTCAAAGCCTTTCTTCACAGCTATATACATTTTATGATATTGAGGATCAGTTACTATATAACAAATTATATATACAACAACTATATATTAGTGACATTTCAAGATTCTATTGGTGTCATGTTCATGATCTACAGTGAAAAAAGTCTTTAGTCTTTATAAATCAGTAAACAAATTTTGTTTTTATAAACTAGGGGAGTACCCCCTGCCCACCTTATCGTACTACTGGTTGTTCAAATTGAATAATATAAATTATAACTCAATTCTATTAAATAAATTTAATTTTTTTTTTATAATTTATTTATTGTTATTTAAAACTGTGTAAAAATATATACAAGTAAATTTGTTGTAGGTGATATAATGACATGACACAAATATGTGGAGAATCTACCCATTGATAGAACTCAAATTAAACTAAATTTTTTACGACCCATATTTATCATTCAACGTTATATATAATATCGCACAGAGATTATACGTAAAATAAAATATTACACGATGATGCCTAAAAGCGTTTTAAAATAATAGAGAGAAACATTTTTTTTTCACTGATAATCGCCAAAATATAGTTTCTTATTATTGGCTGAACCTCTAGATCCTCCAAAAATATACATTCAAAAAATTTAAGTGTAAACAGTTGAACAATGCAGGATAACTAGAATACTAGAATTTTCTTAGGATATCTAACTTCGCACCGGACCACAGCCAACCCCTATTGAAAGGATGGGGAGGAACCATGTCGCCACGATACAAAGACTCAATCACTCTTAAACCTATGAATAAGAGAATATGTTGTTTAGCGGATGATTTACATAAGAGAAGACACACGTGAGCAGGTAGTATGATGTAAGGTTAGGGGTTAACAGCCAGAATGTGGACCACGCAAAGGTCACATGGAAAAGAAGCAATCCGATAACTGAACATTACAGGATATACTAGATATACGCAAGTTGCAGTATTTTTATTAGCAACTTTGTATTTATAATTTTTATTAATATGTAATATTCTATAGAAAAAAAAATGTCGCTAGTCATAAAGTAATTAATAATCAAACAAGGTTAGTATGTTCTGCATCTACTGGTCATGGATAAGTATGTATGAGATAAGTCTTACGGGTGACTTTGAAACAAAATTGAAATTGATAGATATTACAATCTGCCACACAGTTGTGGACAATAGGCAATAGTGATACATGATCTCATACATACTAAAATTAAAAAAAAATAAAAAAAACTCTCTTAAAATATATACAAACTAAAGAATAAAAAAGATAAACATAATCAAACTATCAGTATGAAAAATAAAATAACATAATGATAAAATAATATATACAATATTGAAACAAAATTATTTCAAAATAAATTGATTTATTAATGCATACTACATTTTATGAGTAATTCAATTTGATGCTTTTTTATGTTTAAGTTTGTTTAAATAGGTATATTCTTTTAAAGAATAGTGTATGCATTTTAGAGGATAAAAGTAAAATATATAATTATACACGACCGAGTGAAAGAGAGAGAACGGTCGAAGAAGGGCTAGGAAAGATCCATGTGAAGACACGTTCAATCGTTTTACAGAGGTAGATACCTGGACAATGCGTTAAATAGAGGTCCTTTTCGCAACTAATCACTATGAAAATTTGTTTCATCAAGATTTTTATTTTTATTTATTTAATGGGATTTACAACTGTATAAAATAATAAATACAATAAGTAAATTTCATGAATGTTTCAAACACTTGAAAATGTTAGGAAGGAACCATCCATGGGTTGTACTTCAAGCATCAATTTAAAAATGTCCCGGGGCCATCTTCTTTTCAGATACCTCGGAGGATTGTCAGGGATTGTTAAGGATGAGAAATTAAGAACCAATGGGTTAGGATGGGTAATGAGTTTGGAATGAAAAGACGCATATCTGTTTTGGGCCAAAACTGCAACGTATGGGATGTTAAGGTATTTTTGGATGAGTTTAGTTGTAACGTAAAAGGAGCATCAAGGATTTTATATAGGATTTTCATCAAGTTAAATCCATTTTTCTCAGAGGATTTGAAATTATTTATAAAGAGGTACATTTTTCATTGAATTGACTTTTATATTCTTTATATCGAGAAATTTGAAGTATCCAGGTTTTTTATTTCGATAAATATCATAGATTCAGATTCTCTTTATACAGGAATTCGATATTTCCAGATTCGTTATATCGGGGAATTCGATGTATCAAGACTCCACAGTAGTTATGTTATTTAATAAATATAAAAATCTATACTTAAATAAATCAATTCGTCAGTTTAAAGAAGTAAAATGAGGGTATTTCTCAGATAAAGTATTATCAGGTACCCAACCTTTTACCTTATCAAGAACCTAAAAATAAACCTACAATTCCATATAGACTGCCTTCTTAACTGTCTTATTATCATAACCCAAATGAAAGACTGGTTTTTAAAATTAAGTAATATTCTAAAAAAAAAAAAAAAAGGATTGCAATAGTATTTTGAAAAAATTTAATGTAGGTTAAATAGTTTTAAAAAAAAATCTTTAATAGCAAAGAAGTGATAGTTTCTATATACTAAATTTTAATTTGTTAAAAGTTTAATCAGGCGAAATTAAATATAAATTATACACATAAATTATAACTGTAGATAACTAGATGTTCAATATGACTTTCTTCCCTAATCCAAGAGAAACCTTCGTCAAAAAATGAAAACGTTAATTAAAAGAGAAGTCAACTTTAAAATAATTTCTAAATAGTATAAAACTACAGAAACTTTTCTTTAGGGATATTTATTTTTGTCAGATAATAATAATTGTATGTTAATAGATCTATCCCTCATATAAAAGTATTTCCTTCATAAACCGGAATGAGCGGAATTAATTCTCTATTTTGTTGAGTATAAATTAATTATAGTAATATAAATTATAGTATAATCAATTCTCTAGGTTATTTGGTGGTAAAAGTTTGGTAGAATCATCATTAAAATTCAACCAATCAATCTTTGATATAAGTATATAAACATATCCTTAATAGTACCTCAAAATTGTAATTATCAGTTTATAATTTATTTCTGTAATTTATTATAATTGTCCACGGAAACGCATAACTTAAATATTTGAGTGGGTACTTTCTTATATTTGTGAATCTTCATAATTTATTTTGTAGACCAAATAGCTTTCTGTAATTTTTATTTTCTCGATTATGATTTTATTATATTTGGAATAAAAGTAGCTACGTATATTATTTAGATGTGACTGGCCCTTAAGTTTTACTTTATTCTTATTTTTGTTCAAATTCATCCATACTTCTAAGTGTTTTAAGGAATTTAATAGCTTCATAAGTTACATTATTCTCCATGAGTCAGTTTTTATGGTTTATTCTTTTAAATGTTAGCTTTATATAAATTAAATCATTAGTTTATATATAATCTTTACACTTTCTTGAGACTGGTTATTATTGCTTAAATAAAATAAATTGTATCCATAGTCTCAATACAATTTTTTTTTTTTTAAAAGTCCGACGTTTCGACCAATTCAACCATCCTCAAGGACAATCAATACAATTTTAGAATTACATCAATTTTTAAAAACTTTATGCCGGCTATTCTGCTCAGGTCATTAATTCAATCCACACCTACGCTACTTAGTCAACTCAAAATATTACATTAAAACTTATAGTCATAGTCAACCTTCACTACTATAATTCATCATAATTAATTTATTAATAATTTATCTCAACTTGATTTTTGTGATAAATTGTAGTAGTGAAGGTTGACTGTTTTAATATGTTGAATTGACATAATAGGGTAATTGTGAACTGAAATTAATGATCTGGGCAGTAAGTTAACATAAAGTTTATTGTAATTGATGTGGTTCTAATATTGTATTAATATTCTTGAGGATGGCCGAATCGTCGGACTTATAAAGAATTATAAATTGTTTTGAAACAAAAAAAGAAAAAATGGATTAAATTTATTTTACTTAAACAATTAAATCATTAGTTTTATCTCTAGAAATAATTTCAAGATTTTATCATTTTAACATAAAAGCTGTTGCAGCTTCCAAAACTACCTAATAATTAAAAGTGTTAAAATCGAATGTTTGATTTAATGTTTATCATTTGTGTATGTTCTAGTACCAACTGATGGACATTAACATCTGATGAGACTACATTTGTAATACTTTGCGGATTAAATTAATTTAAAAAAAAATAACGCGATAAGCATAATAAAATATTAAATCTTAATATCTATCTTACAACTATAATTGAAAGAGATAAATAATGAATGGATTTGAAAAATTCAAAGTATTTGTATTTGAACTTACATTATAGGTACATTTGTGTACCGTACTTTCCACGTACAGCACGCCCGGTATTTTCTTTTTCGAATTCTTCAACAAGTAAATGAGGACGAATAATAAGAAAAATGGACAAGACGTGCCGATTACAAACATTTTGCTTATAAACATAATTACTACTTTAAGACATATTTAAAATACCATAAAATGTCAATATAACCGAGATGGACTCGTATTGAGCACGTAACAGACCAGGTGAATGAACTATCACCTTGCGTCGACCTACGACTCGCAGACTTATCTGAATACGTTCACTATCGCTGAGCAGGTGGTATTCGTTTCTGATTCCTTTTCTTTTATTATAATTTCTATCTTCGACACAATCAGTTTTAACATTCAATAATTCATTTTATCTTAATAAGAAGTATTTGCAATCAGTAATTGAACCATGACCAATGTCTTGATCCAGAACTAAAATCGAGTTCATGGTACGGTTTCTTCAATCTAATTTATGATAAAGTAAATATTTAAAATATGAAAAATAATTAAAACATGCCAGCATGTGTATAAAAAAGATTTTTAACAACGCATATGATGTTAGTTCATCAAGTTAGTTTAGTAAATTTTATTCCTGAGATAACTTTGTGTAATTAATATTATACTGATAATACTGAATAAAATAATAAATTATTACAAACTAAAACGATTACTTAATGACATGTATAGTATCACATAATTCATTTAATAATATGTGTATTATTATACCTAATTGGGTAATAATTTGATTCTTAAGTGAAATCTTAACTTAGATAAGTTATGACTTTTCATTAATTATTCTATAGTAAAACGAATAGCACTATACATAGAGAAAAATTGTTTATTAATAAAGAAATTAAAATGTATTATAATTTGATTATCTTTATTAATTCATTTTACATCCATCACTTCCTATATTTGGAATAAAATACTAGATGTTCATTTATAATTTTTTCTAAGATAGATCGGTAATAAATAGGCAGCCCACCATTCTCAACCTATTGAAAAATCGAAATGAACAACAAATAACAGGCAAAACAACCTCTATAAAAAAAGAGATTTTTTTTGTTATAAAAGTGAAATATTCGAAAAAAAGTTTATTTTGTTTTTAATAATTTTCAATATAAAACATTAAAACATATTTTAATCTGATAGGTATACAACCAAGAAACAAATAATTATAGTAAAAAAAAAAAATTAAATAGTCATTAGTGTTTTGTATAATATTCTTTTTGAATAATTCATTCTTAAATATAACAATGTTCTTGAAAATTCAATAATAAAATCAAATGTAATTAATAGATTTTGAAGACACCCAAACCACTTTGCATTAGCAAGTAAATATGAATAAGAAATTTCAGTTATGATTATGATGATTTTAAAACTGATATTATTAAAACCATAAGTAGTTTAAAAAATGTTTAAAGTTTAATGACATCTATGAAATATAAGTTATAAACTAATAGATTTCAAGGTTAATATAAAATGAATGTGTTAGTAAATTATCTTAATAATAATAAATAATGCTATTTTTATACTAAGTGTTAGCTTAATTAATTTATCAGTTAAAAAATAACGGGTTAAAATTAATATTATTTTAACTAAGAAAGCCATAGGTGACAAATCAAGCAAATAATCTTATCATATTCCAATGACAACCGCTCCATTACCTTATTAATATCAGGCACTAATCCAAATAAGGCCGCAGAGGGCAGTATCCAAGAAGTAGAAGTGAGGATCACACACAAGAGTGGACTACACACCGAAATGCGACACCCGCCTACCAGAGAACACCGCAGCTTTCTGACTACTGCCGCCTTACCGGTAACCAGTGGCGCTATCTTGACGCGCGCCAACAGTCCCTGGCCCCGATACATCTGTCAAACTGTGTAATTATACCATATAAATGCATATATATGCATCTTTGAATTTATCTGCACGAGCAGAACATCACAGAAATTAACTTAATCATTCATAATCGAAAGATACAGCAGATCTATTAAACAGGGTTTATGCATGCGGCAATTATCGTATGATATTGTGCGGTACAATATCGTAACAAATTTTTATCGCGTTGTATCACGAGGAGGCCCCACACCTTCGGACTTAAAATAACTCCTTTGAATGGATAGCTCATATGTGATATTAAACATAACAGGTAACCTTAAAATAACAAAGGTAGTAAAAGGTAAGACACAACACGAATTACTTTTTCTTTCTACACAGTAATGCACTAATAAATCAACTTTTATTTCTGTTTTAGAGGGTTCGGGAAAAAAAAAAAAAAAATCGCGTTGTATCCAGCAGGAATAGCCCCTCCCTATTCCTAGTAAGCTACAGGCAAACACATGCCATCATCCATGACACCGTCTTCAGTGGACCCGGCAACATTCCTTACAATGCCATACTGGCAAAACAAGATGTTTTAATTTGCCAACATATGTACATACATTTTCAATTGTACATATTATAATTGTTTGTTCTTATTTTTTAGGTCAGAAAAAAATATCGCGTTATAGAGACGCCCCTCACCACCGGATTTTAAAAATATTGCCATTTAGAATGGATTTCACAAGTAATAAATAAACATTACAGGTACCTTAAAATACCAAAGGTAGTAAAAAGTAATATCCTACACGATTTATTCCTTTTTTCACAGTAAATCACTCACTAATTCACTGTTTCTTTTCTGTTTTAGAGGGATCGAAAAAAAAAAAAAATCGCGCTGTAGAGAAGCCCCTCACTTCCGGATTCTTTCTTTACTAGTAGGACCATATAGAATGGACATCTCACAGGTACCATAAAATACCAAAGGTAGTAAAAGGTAATACTCAATATGATTTATTCTTTTTTTCTCGTAATAAAGCATTCACTAATTTATTGTTTTTTCTGTTTTACAGGGATCAGAAAAAAAAAATTGTGCTGTCAGAGAGTGGGATAATTATGCCGAAAAGGGGGATTTACAGACCATGCTAGTGCTGCCAATCAGCTTAAAATTCAGAGTGATGATATCGCTGTAATGTTTTTATTTTAATTTAATCAATGAAATTTTCAGTTTAGTATGAGACCTCTTCCATGTTTCACAAAAATAAATATCGTAGACAGACATTAGCATAATGATATCATTCACTGTATGGTAACAATAGAGTCAGAACGTCCAACGATAGAAATATCGTACGAGTGCCTGAACAGTCCTCGTCGAACCTATGCATATAAGAACCCATCCGACATTATATCGTTCCGTTTTCAAAGGTTTTTGCGTGTTTTAATACTACCCAACGATAAATTTATATACATAAATCCAACAAAAGAAGGAATCAGTATGTTAAGATATTATATTTAATGAACGAATAGTGGAACATAGAGTGAGGATGTATTATTTTTTTTTTTGTTTTTAGGACTTCGAAAAGAAAGTTACTAAGGTGTATTACATTCAGGAAGCCATTGTAACTTGGGGGAAAAATTGTATGAAACTACTCATAAGTCTATTCAATTTCATCTCTATCCCAGCTGATAGTTCTCTGTAGATCAAGCAATCATAGACAATTTAGAAGGAAACAAGAGAGGAATCAGATGATAATAGAAGAATAATAGTGTATCAAAGTCCAAAAGTATAGTATCAATTAATTACGATTATTTTATAAGATTTAGAAATTTGGACTTGTCTAGTATATGGTCTACTCCATCATACATAAATCTGGAGTGGTGCGCGCATCATATAACTTTGAGTTACCATCCTGGGAGGAAAAAATTTCAAACAATAAATTTTTATTTTTCTGTTACCATAAAAATTCGTGTCTAAGGATTTCTCGAGATATAAATGGCGAATATGGACTTTGTTCCTGCCGAATGTACAACAGTTTAACAAAATATAACAAAGCCTAGTCCATATATTCGAAATCGGGAGAGACCGGATCTGCTCGGCTGTGTCCAATTTTCCAATTTCTACGATGCTGTCTCTATTTATTCATCTTCTACTTTAGTAAATATTAAAATTTATCCATATTTGTTACTATTAACATTTCAAAATAGTTAAATATTTCAAATAAACATAATTAAAGGAACTTTGGAGACAGATTTTCAGAAAATTCTGTACTTAACTACTTTGATGAGGATAGGACTTAGCTAATATTTACAATGGAAAAAATGTAATGATATCAGTTGATTTTATCAAAAAGGTAACTCCTATTAATAGCCATAGCTATGTAATTTCAGTTTAGTAGGAGTTTTCGTTGCTGAGCTGGGTCACCCTTGGTTTACGACCTAGGAAAAACAATTTTCCTCTAATTACCTTAAGTAATTAATCACTCCACTCATAGTTAATAGTTATACATTTTTATCACTAATGAAAATGTGAGGTGGGTAAGTTTTTCAAATAAACAAAATTAAGGAACAGTATGAGGATTTTTTTTTTTAAAAAATCAACATTTAAGCCCTATCAAACAATTTGAATGAGGATAAAATCTGCCTGATATTTTAGACTGCTTAATTTTACATTGATATACTGAGTTTCATAAAAATCATTTGAACCTTTATTGATAAAATCGATTCTATAAAGTGGAATTTACTGTTTGTCGATTTTATCGAATCGGTTACCATGATGCCTTCAGTTAATTTCCCAGCTTTAGTTATATAATTTCAGTTTTTTTTTTTAATTTTCGTTTTTGAGTTAGGCTGGTCACACTCACAGACATACACAACTTAGCGCTTTTTTTTTATTAGGGCTCAGGGAACCTCTCTACGTATATTTATTTCCGTTGAAATTCGAATTCGAAATATTGCAGAATCGGAATACTCTCTCTTACTTTTTCATCTAATATTTCATATATAGGTAAATAAAAGTAAAAACGACACATTGCAATAGGAAGCCTAAAGAAATTAACGTCGTTACTGCGAAAGGAGAAAAATAAAATTTAAAAAAACATAGAGACAAAAGTAGAGTGGGAAAAAATAATTAGCGATCCAAATTGGGGATAGGGTCCCTGATTGCTTGGTTCAGAACGTTGTGGTTCGATTCCTACCAGGGCGAAGTAATATTTTTTAACTGATGAAATGAATCTTGTCATTTCCAATCTGGCGCTGCATAGTTCCTCACATTAGCTCTAAAAAATAAATAAAATAAAAAAAAAAAAATAATTATATCATTAAGAAAGAAAGTAAGAGGTTTTAATAGTTGAGGCTAATCATCGTCTTGACTAATAGTTCACAAACATATTATTACTATGAAAGAAGATTTCAAAGAAGAAAAAAACTCCAACTCGCCAACATACCGAGGCTTTTAAAGGCAGAACACCGGGTGAATTGATCGTACTGATTGTCACATAATACTGACAGGTGTCGTAATAGATATTTCTCCTCTACACTTACCCACATAGCTCACGGAGGACTATTTCTTAGATGTGCTTAAATGGACTAGGCACTCCCCTCTACTCCCAATAAGGTGAGTGCGGCAGTTTCTAGATCTTCACTAAAAGGCCGACTCTGAGTAAAGACACTGTCGGTGAGTTTATAGCCTGCATAGACCGCACATAGCCGGATTTAAAGTTGATGAACTTAAGGTTCCTATGCTTTCTGCCGGTCCCTCCTCATTGCGTCAGTCCGATAGTTTTCTCCAAGAAAATTATCTTTATAAAATATGTGGACGCGTTCGAGAAATATTTGTAGTCTGACTTTCAACGGTGATACTTGGGGTCCCCTGAGTTTAAATAACCAAGTCTTATAAAATAGTCCATTCGTGTGTCAATGAACAGTCTAGCTCATACACAAAAAGTCATTTGAGCTATAAAATAAAATGTAGTAAAATCACATGAAACTAATTCATACATGCCAGGCATGGTTACAGTAACTTTTTTGTTAAAATCAACTTGCTAGACATGCCAGTTTATATAATATATTTAACATTCTTTTTGTATTTTTCCGAAATGGCTCTAAAAATTTTGCTTAAAATTAACTAAGTTCAATCCTCATTTCAATAGTCGGATAGGGATCGAATGACGTTATTTCATAAATTTACACTCTAAAAAGTTTTTTTTTTTATCTGGGATAATGAGCTATATCTCATTGTTAGCAATAATAAAGAAATGGATAAATATGATCTATGAAAGAGGCGATAATCAACTTAAGATGAAAACGGTTTTCACCCGACTGGCTACCAAGATAGACTAGTAAATCTGCGACATCCGAGATTGACCGATCTCTCACGATCCTGTTCTATTGTACAAGGCTTTGTTATATTTTGTTATACTGTTGTAGTCAAGGTAGGACCAAAGCTTATAACCCTTCTTCATACATTGAGAAACCATTTAATAATAATTTCCTCAGCAACATGAAAATAAAAATTTTCTATCAATATTTTACCTTTACTGTTGTTTAAATAAATAATTAACAAGCACGAACAGTTCCTTCTTATCTCTGTCAAGAATACTGAACTCCCGAAAAATTTCTAAAAATCTGAAGATAAGGATGTACAATGTCATGATCAAGCCAGCTCTGGTTTATGGATGTGAGACCTGGGTTCTAACAAGTCTGGAAAGCAGATTCAAGAAATTTAAACGGTTAAAGTTCTCCGTTCAATTACAGGAGCGATCTCTGATCAGATTTATAAAATATGGTGGAGGATAACTAGCAGTGAACTGCTTGTGGTGACTGGCCAGTCAATATCTCATGATATGAAGGTAAGGAGATTAAGATGGACGGGACATGTGGTGCGAAACAAACCATCAGGACGCCTTTACATTACAATGAATGTCAGTATAGTAGGTAAGAACTACGTGGATAGATAGAATCAACAAAAATGCAAAAAAGCAGTATGCAGCAGACAGGCAGGCGTGGGGAAGGCTGGTTCGGGCGGCCAAAGATATACAAGTTCTGTAGATCCAACCGAAAAAAATAATATTAAAAAATTATCCATCTCTCATTGTTAGCAGTCATAAACAATAGATGGACATAAAGATAAAATAATTTGATAGTAAACTAAAGGTGAAAATATATGTTCGTTTTTTCATGGTTGTTGGACAATGATCAGATTTTACATTGACGTACTTATTCAATGGATATCGCTAATAACGACTAAATAGTGAAGAATATTTCCGGACCCGCGATTTTCAGAGCGTTACTAATTTTTTATTATTAACCATATTGCAATCACGTTTGAAACGACTGATTGTCAAAAAAGACAATTTATTAGTGTTCGATAATTTTATTTTATTAACAATATTTGAATTTAAAAAAATTTTGTTTCACTTAGTGTATTAGTAATAAAGAAGATGACCAATGACCGAATATGCTCGGTCTCTTTGGATTTAATTATAAACCATGTCCAGTTTGCATGAAAAATATACAGTAAGGGGAAGTACTTTTATTTTGAATAGTAAAGAAGTATCTGTTTTTTTTCGCCGGTCCCCAAGGGGTTCCATTGCTCAGTGAGACATCCAGATTAAAATAAAAAACTCGGTGTCTGAAAAGAAGATGACAACGGGACCTTCTAATTTAAATTAATGCTTGAAATACCACCAATGGGTGGTTCCTACCCAGGTTTTTCAAATGCAAATGAAAGATGCAACATATTTACTTATTGTATTTATTATTTGTACAGCTGTAAATCACATTAAATAAATAAATTTAAAAAAAACTTATTTGTTCCCTTAACTTTTTTACTCATAAAATTATTTCTTTTAACTTATTTATTCATTCAAATATTTCATTTAACTAATTTTTTGTATTTTTTTAAATCTACATATTAGTTTGTTCTTTTTAATTTATTCATTTATTTGTTTTTCTGTAAACTTATCTACTTTTGTAACTATTACGTCTTTGGTTTGATTTTACATTGCTAACAGATCAAACGTTGGTAGCGGATCACTGGAGAGGGTCTGAGAGAGTGCCAAATGGAATAAAATTGTTAAATAGAAAAAAAAATTAAAATATCTGTATTTAGTTTGTAGACGAGTATTGATTTTAAAAGGAAAAGGTAGGAACAAAAAATTTGTTTGTTATATCATGTAAATATATGTCCGATCATGAATTGATTGGTATGCTGTGTATTAGAGCAACTCAATGTATTTGAGCAGCATGGCTGTATAAAGTATTTCTCTCTCTAGTATTTATGAAAGTAAATGTTTCCAAACTTATATTTAGCTATATTTTACAGCTGACATCCCAACCCATCCTAACACTATCATCACCACGTATGCCGATGACACATGTCTATTTCCAGTAAATAATGATCCATCCATAGTATCCCAACCTTCCAATCCCACATCACATCTCTTTCAGAACGGTGTAAAACTGGAAGATTAAAATAAATCTCATTAAATCACTTTTACACTTCGTCGTAAATCTATGACTCCCAGACCTACTGGAAGTCTTTAATAATGTAATATTCCAGTCAAACATATTCGCTATCTAGGACTAAATATGGAAAAACAACTAACTTGGAATCCCCAAACAAAATTGAAAAGGCAGGAAACTGCTCATAGATTCCGACTAATACAACACTTACTTGATAAACGGTCTAAACTTTCAACTAATTACTAAACACTCATTTATATGACTATAATAAGGCCTAGCTGGACTTACGGAGTTGAGCTTTGGGGCTCCATTAAAGTATCGAATTCCTCTAGTATCCAGTCCTTACAATCCAAAATCCTTATTGCTCCTTACCTTGTTATAAATCATGAAAAATTTGTCATCATCAAAAACTCAATATTTCATATGTTGTCAGAACCAGATTCTAATCTTTCTATAATAATCCATTCCATTCCAAAACTACCTAACCACCCAAATCTACTTGTTTCTATCCTGGCTTCCCCTCCATTACCTGATAATCCTCCTAGGCGTCTGAAAATAGATGGAGATATTTCTAGAGGAAAAGATTAATTAAAATTAATCTTAACTAATTACTAATTATTTTTACATTCATTACATTTTGAAGTTTACATTTATACCATACCTATGAAAGGAACAACAAAAAAAGCAAATGAAAACAATAATATCAGAAAAATCAGAAAAATAAAAATAAAGAAAAGCAAATAAAAAAATAAAATAAAAATATGATATGCATAAATAAAAATATAACCAATATAGTAAAAACTGATTAAAGAATAACAAAATAATTTGTACATAACATAAAGAAATAAATTCAAGTAAAAAAAACAAAAAAAATGCACAGTTACACCTTCTAATATATAATAGAAATTAAAAAGTTCCCATTGTCAACAATCATTATGAAAATCGAGGCCGATATTTCCATGAAACTGAACCGTAGGTTTTAACACCTGAATTGGATAACTGCAACTAGAAGAAAGGTAAACATCGACATTATTTGCCACCTAAACGAAATAAATGCAATTCGTTTCATGGGATATTAAACGTAGGCTAGACAGTATAAATTGGGCTATAAATTCATTTATTTGTTATTATTTTATTCATTTGTTGACTTAACACAATTACTCAAGGTTTTTCACTTACGTGTCTAATTAAAAATATGCCGTCAATAAATATCAATGCTCATCAAAGTGCTAAACTCTAGAACAATTAAAAAAAATATTAATCTACTTATCAGATGAACATCCCTCTTGATTGATTCATTAATCATTTAACATTAAGAATTTCAATTTTAATAAGGGTTATTCATTAAGAAATGTTATTAGAGTTCTATCAATGGGTAGATTCTCCACACCCCTGTATGATGTCATTGTATAATTAACATAAAATTTAATTGGTGTATATTTTTTTAATACAATTGTAAATATCAATAAATATTTTTTTTTTTTAATTTAGATATTAAAAGTTTGACATGAATGTTCACATATGGTGAGGAAATTTACTTTATAAGTTACAAATTTTTAGTTTTCTATTATTTTAAGCATTAAAGATTTTAAAACTACGTTATTTACGATTATATTTATTATTAAAAATATTTTAAGACAAATAAAGCATAAAAAATAGTCTTTGCCAGCTTTTCTGGTCAATATTTCACTGTGGGGTAGTAGAAGGTAACTGACTACTACATAAAGTTACAATATACGTCACAAACAGACCCCGGCTTCGCTATAGCTCTATTTGAGGATTTATATACATTAAATGAACAATAGTAACACTTTGATATCAATTAATATATAGACGAATTAATAAGACGGTCACTATAGTAACATAAATGGTAACGGCTTACTTCCCTGTATAATCGTTAATACTGATCCGATGCTGGTGATTTTTATCTTTTTCTTTTAGACAATTTGATTATCTATGATATTATCATATATATACTACATAAAATATGAATAGTTTTTACATAATAACCCTCAATGTGCTTCAATATTAGTACTGTATTAAAACAATTCAGAATGACTATAGCGCAGTCATGTCAAACTTTTAATATCTAAATTAAAAAAAAAAAAATTTATTGATATTTACAATTGTATTAAAAAAATATACACCAATTAAATTTTATGTTAATTATACAATGACATCATACAGGGGTGTGGAGAATCTACCCATTGATAGAACTCTAATAACATTTCTTAATCAATAACCCTTATTAAAATTGAAATTCTTAATGTTTTTTTTTTTTTTTTTAATAATTTATTTATTGATATTTACAACTGTATACATTATTTACACATATATACAACAAGTAAATTTGCTGTAGGTGACATAGTGACATGATAAAACATGTGGAGAATCTACCCACTGATAGAACTCCAATAACATTTCTAGAGGAGAAGATCTCGAGGCCATCTTCTTTTCAGACGCCAAGGAGGATTATTAGGTAATGAAGGAGAAGCCAGGTTAGAAACAAGTGGATTTGGGTGGTTGAGAAGTTTATTATGGAAGGAACGGTATCTGGTTCTGGCCAAATCGGCAACATATGGAATATTGAGGTCCTGATGGATGACTTGATTTGTGACAAAGTAAGGAGCATTAAGGATTTTACGAAGGATTTTGGACTGTAAGGATTGGATTCTGGAGGAATTTGATGGTTTAGTGGAGCCCCAAAGCTCAACTCCGTATGTCCAGATAGGCCTTATAATAGTCATGTAGATCAGTCTTTTGTAATGGATTGGCAATTTAGACCGTTTGTCTAGTAAATGTTGCAATAGTCGGAATCTACGAGCAGTTTCTTGTCTTTTTAGTCTTGTATGAGGATTCCATGTCAGTCGTTAGTCGAGATGTAGTCCTAAGTAA
The DNA here is from genome assembly GCF_000696795.3 of Halyomorpha halys. Lineage (NCBI taxonomy): Eukaryota > Metazoa > Arthropoda > Insecta > Hemiptera > Pentatomidae > Halyomorpha > Halyomorpha halys. The sequence continues at coordinate 435,081 of NW_027114044.1, forward strand.
TGGATCTGTTCGACAGGAATAAGTGGGGTATTATTAAAGGATATTGTAGGGGAAGAGGTCATGGGTTTACGTCGAAGGGTAAATGTGATTTGGTGGGATTTATTGGAATTTATTTTAATCGTCCAGTTTTGGCACCATTCTTCAAGGGTGGTGATGTGGGATTGGAGGGTTTGTGTGTCAAAGTGTTGTAATTTTGTTTTTGCGTGAGACATAGTTAATATTTGTTTTTAGCACCTCAAGAAACCCTTAAATATGAATTTTCGAAAAAATCAAAAAATAAAATTTGTTGGTCAAAATGTTCGCCTCACATTATTTTTTACATCAGACGTTACATTGAGTCAGTGATTTCCTTTGAAAAATCAAAAAAGTAGAATTAATTTCAGCATGACTCAACCATGCAAAACTAGGCAGTGGTTTAGGGCTCGATAAACTGCACCAATGGGCAAAGATTGGATCTAATTACACAAAGTAGAAAGTGGATATATGAAATGAAACGATTGAATTGTTTCCTTCACTTGAAACTAATATTTCACCCTTATAAATTTCGTTAATGTAGGTTAAAAGAAGGTTCAATCAGCTTTCCAACAGTTGCAATATAAACATAGGAATTGGATAAAATGCAAAGGAGTTATGAACGATCCTAAAAAACATTTTGTTGACCTACTTTATTGATATCCTCATATGCTTTTTTTTTTTTTTTAATTTTTAGTGAATAAATAAAAATTAATAGAATCAGAAATACTTTTTTCTTAATCTTCAGAAAGAGGCAAATCGATTAGCATAATAACCATGAAAAAATTTACACTTTTTGAGCTACGTGCCAAAAATACTAAATTTTGTTAATAACTTTTTTTTTACCAAAGAAATCAGGCCAGGTTAAGACCTTCTCGGGAAAATCCTTAACATTTAGCGAAAAGCCAATCGGATGAACAGTATGGCAGTGGATAAATTACCAACAAATAAGTATTGATTTTTATATTTCAGATATCAATACTTTTCGATATTTTGGACCGAATGGGTTATATGACAGGGTTATTTCCGTAATCCCTCTTTTTTAAATTATTTATTCTAACTTTTTACAATCCAAGTTAATCGTTTGTCTCGATATAGCTCCAACTCTACTGTATACGGTTTTTAAATTCCTAGATCATTTGAAAAATCAATCAATAACTTCTAATATATTGCATCATTTAATTAACAAATCGAAACAACTAAAAGTAAATTGAAGACTGATTTGAGATTATGACATTTCGGAAACAAATGTCTAAAACAATATTATGAAATTTAGTTATTTCATACTTTCATTATTTAAATGTATACAAAGGATATAAAAATTTATTGTTACAGAAAGAAAATGTTAGGAGCATAGTGGAATTTATTCGGTTTATTTATTGTTAGTTACAAATAAATAAATTATTAAATAAATATTATTTATAAAAAAGGCATCAAAAAGCTCGGAACAAACTCGTACCCTGCCGTCTGAAACTCAAAATTTGGCAATTTTTCCAAACTTGAAGACCAGCTAATGTCACCGAATCGCAGCCTTCTGCTTCAAAAACCCAAGATCGATCTCAAGACTCAACCCGGACTTAATCCGAGATCATAATCAAGAAAAGATCACCTCCCGCGACTTATTCGTATCTTATTAAGGGAAAAACGCAGAGCAAGATCGAATTATCATAGGACCAGATCTCCAACTGACAAAACCTATTACACCAAATTGACTAACAAACAAAAATTAGAAATCAGAGAATACAAAATTCAAAACTAACTACTGAAAATCTTACAACTACTGACAAATCATTATGAAGGACCACCAAAAAACTGTTGAATTTCAAAGATTTTAATCACCCACTTCTCACCGAATCCCAAAAATGGACCAGAACTGATGAAGAAAAATCACAAAAATTCGGACAACACCTTTCTAAAACCTTTATTCCACATCCTGATATCTTTAACCCAATTCACCTCGAATGTATTAAAGCAGAACTAAATATTCCGCTCCAAATGACCCTCCCACCTAAAGCATTTCATCCTTCAGAGATATCTAGTATCATTCAATGATTACCTACCCGAAAAGCTCCTGGACACGACCTAATAACACCGCATATCTTAAAACTTCTTACTCGGAAAGCCATCCTATTCCTTACCTACATATATAACGCCGTACTCCATTTCACATATTTTCCTGACCCATGAAAATTATCAATAGTTAAAATGATAACTAAACCCTAAAAGCCACCAGAATACCCACCCTCCTACCGTCTTATCTCTCTATTACCAATCATGGCCAAAATCCTCGAAAACTCATTTTAAAACGCCTGTACCCCACCCTAGATTCCGATCATATAATCCCTGATCACCAGTTTGGATTCTAATCATCCCACTCCACTATCCAGCAATGTCATCGTGTGGTGGACGTTGTCTCGTCTTCTTTGGAGCGCGGAATGTACTGCGCGGAAGGGACTGCGTTACAAACTCCGTAGATTCCTACCTTCTACATACTTTCTCATCATCTGTTTATTTCTCATCGATAGATTATTCCAAGTAAACCACAATGGTTCCTATTCATCCCTTTATTCTCAGTCCGCTGGTGTTCCTCGAGGTAGAATCCTCGGTCCCATCCTCTACTTCCTCTACACCGCCTATACAGCTGACATCCCAACGAATCCTAACACTATCCTCAACACGTATGCTGATGAAACTTATGTGCTTGCTGTTAATAATAACCATTTGATTGCATTCCAAACTCTCCAATCCCATATCGCAGCCCTCGAAGAATGGTGTCGTAATTGGAGTATTAAAATAAATCCTAACAAATCCCATCAAATTACCTTTACCCTTCGACGTAAACCTACCGACTCCCCTACCGTTCCCTTTAATAATCTTGATCTTACCCCTGTCCACCACACGCTACCTAGGATTACATCTGGACAAACGACTAACCTGGAATCCTCACACAAGACTGAAAAAACAGGAAACTGCACGTCGATTTGGACTATAACAGCACTAACTGGACAAACGGTCTAAACTTCCAACTCATTCCAAAAGACTGATCTACATGACTGTAATAAGGCCAATCTGGACATACAAAGTTGAGCTTTGGGGCTCCATTAAACCTTCGAATTCCACTCGTATCCAATCGTTACAATCCAAAATCCTTCGTAAAATCCTCAATGCTCCTTACTTTGTCACAAATAAAATCATAAATAAAGACCTTAAGGTTCCATTTGTAACCGATCTAGCCCGAACCAGATATCATCCCTTCCATTAAAAAACCCCTAACCACCTAAACCCACGAATTTCTAACCTTGTTTCCTCTCTTCCATTCCGACAATCCGTCGAGGCCCTGAAAAGAAGATGGCCAAGAAACCTACTAATGTAAAACATGATTAGAGTGCTACCAATGGGTAGTTTCTCTACACACCTGCAACACTCCAATTTAGCTGAGAAAAAATTTACTAACTGTATTATTATGTACAGTTGTAAATAGCAATAAATAATTTTTTAAAAAATGAACACACTTGAATTGCAAATTGGTTAAGATTAGAATAGGGATGTAATCTGAACGACAAATCATTATGAATATAATTCGTGAGATGTTCTTATAAGAAAATGTTTTTAAAATATGTACAGCTTTAATAATTATTGAAAATGGGAAAATACATAATTTTTTTGTAATTGTAAATTTTGTAAATAAAAACTGAAATCACATGGCTGTTATATCAATAGGAATTTACTGCAATTTTTTCAATAAAATCGACTAATCGTAATTGCTACTTTATAGAGTCAATTTTACACATTTATCGATTAGAGTGAGCAAGTGAACAGGTGCCGTATGAGTGATAACAAAGACACTGATGAGAACTACAGGCTATCTAGGGCAACTTCATTTTGATGATAGTCAACTATCACTCAGGATGAGAGAATAGTTTAATCTACACAGCCAGGCAGGAAATAGAATCAAGATGAGAGGACCAAGCATAACACAAGAACTAGTCTTCAAGCTCCACAAAAGAGCTAAATATGAGTAGTCAACCATCAAGTAAATAGTATCATTCATTAATGTACTCGTATTCAATAATCAAAATTATAACTAACCAAACTAATTAACATTGTAACCTTTTTATCTAACCAAATATAACCCATTGTGTTATAATTTATATAATTATAGAGGCATATCACTATTTGGCCATGATTCATTTATATTTAAATCCATAAAATACAATCCACATACAATTCCAGTAAAAATCCAGAACCAGTCATTTATAAAAACTCAATCACTGCAGATTTTGATAAATCTCAGACTGCGGTGATTCTGAACATTCTCGAAAACTATTTTTATTAAACTCGCCATTGCAATGAAGAATTGGATGGTCTTAAATATCAGTTTGCTCTTATCCTCATGGAGTTAGTCTGATAGTACTTTAATAACGAATTTTTAAACAATGTTCTTCCCAAGTATCTTTAATCTTGTTTATTTGAAAAACAGTTCACATCGTTAGAAAAATAATAAGCAATTGATAAATACAAAATAATAAAAAAAATCATGAAGAAATAATGAAAAATAGAAATATTTACTCCTAACGGGAAAAGCCGAGACGGTCCGATCTTTCCTGATTGTATAATGGCTACATTATCTTTTGTTAAATTGTTGTATTCACGGCCGTAATAACCAAAATTATACTCGGTATCTTTACATAGAGAAATCATAAAATATGAATTTTTATAATTACTGAAAAATAAAAATTTTCGCTTTCTGGGCCCCTCAGTATGCTAGTGTAGGATTTACAATACGCTAACTAATGAATGGGACTGTTATTAATCTAGTCAAGTACAAGTTAGGGGCGAGACTAGGTAAGGATTTCCTTAATGAAATATTAATAACTCGATTTATTCAGATTATTATTACATAAATGACCTTCAATCGATTGCAACATATCGCGTAGTTGAGAGAACTTCTTCAGTCACTAATATGATCCATGATTATCATCTAATATCATAGGCTGGACACGGATATAGGATGTAGAGAAACGAATTGAGAATCAGCAAAACTGGTAACTTTTTTTTCTTTGCCATTAAAATATAAGTAAGGAATCCTATGGAGGCGAAGGACATATCATATTTAATCCTGTAGTAAATATTTTGTTATGTTTATGATGATATTACACCTGCTCAGTGGTGCCAAGAAAGTTTGTGCATGTTACAAATTGCACCATAAAAATATTTTTTGGGGGGGGATACCTTTATGGGATGGGTTATACATTTTTGAAGAATCCATTTTTTGTTGTGTTTCAGTTCCAGTAAATTTTCAAACTTGTATCAAGGATTGAAGGGAAAAAAACTTAAACACATCTATTCTTGTTCTACAGAAACAAAAAAAAAGTAATATGATCTATTTTTTATTGTATAAGTGAAGCGAGTTATAATCTTTTTGGTAGAAGAATCATGGACTATGCTCTTGAAGGTGATGGGCACCCCTGATCCACATGTGGTACAGACTTGGACAAATATAAAATATATTCAGATGTGTTGTATTGGAATTATAGAAAATACAAATACAAGAAAATTGAAAAATTCTAATAAATGGACTCAGGAACCCACTCCTCAATAATCCAATTTAAATTGGCATGTTAAATAAAAAAAAGCAATAAATTTTCAGACAATTAAAAATTAAAGATATTTAAAAAAAATCTTATTACTTAACTCAGTATTCTATAACTACATAACTCAAAACTATATGTTGTGAGTGAAGAAATGCTTTAAGATTTCTCAAAATAGACCTTGCAAATAACCGCCCAGTTTAGAGGAAAATATTTATTTTAATGATTTCATAATAGAAAATCGAAAGTAGGTAAAACCATCATTAAGTGAACCTATTGGGGAGTGTTATATTTTTATTTTAATAATAAAATATAAAATATTTATTAATAGATATACCTTACTATAAACTTATTCTTATAAACATATATTGATAAGGAACTGAATAGTTAAAATTTCTTATCCAATAACTATGAGAGCAGTAAATAGCAATCATGTTAAAAAAATTTAATTTAAAGCTGCTTTTATGGAAAACTAAATCTTGTAGTACAAAAGCACTTCCTTTATCTATGGATCGTCAAATAATAATTTCAATCTCTTTCCATGACATGATTTCTTAGATATTTGAATTGAATTATAAACAAAGGTCAGGAGATTTAAGATTTAGAATCATTGATTAATATCAAATAAGACTTATATTAAGAAAATAAAATTAATTATAACAATGAATACAGAAAAAAAAGTGCAATAAAATATGAACTGTTTTAGAATTTTATCTCCCCTTTTAACAAATAACATGATTCATCTAATCTCCTTTCATAATCAATTTTTGATATATATTGTAATATACTCTTTTTGAGTAAATAATATATTTTGATGTATAAAGGGTTTTTAATATGTTTTATTTTATGTATCATTTTAAGATTGTTAATTTGTTTTGTTTATCCAAAAAGCAAGTTAACCAATTTTTATTGTCTATAATAACTTCGTGAATCAAAACAAAACCAAGATGGCGGTACGTATTCTTCAGTCAACAAGTCCATTGAATCAAGGCCATGTAGAGCAGATTCAAATATCATAAAAACTATTTTAACTCGTCCCCTCAAAATTGAAAATACAGTAAATTAAAGGAAAAATATAAATCAAGAAATAGTGCTAATGAATAATATTCAGAAAGTAAATCATTTGGAAAAATCCCTAACTGTTGTGCGACAATCGATGTTTACATGTAACCTCGAGGCAGGTTTTCGTTTTGGAGAAACATTCGTTGTGTGGACAGAGAAGAGAAAGGATGTCTTCAGGATTAGGAGGTCTTCATCAATTTCTGTCAAGAAGGAAGCCATTTTGTACGCTAGGACAGAACAATAGAAACAAAGAAGATACCAGGGATCATCAAAGGAAGATCGTGAACTTGGTTAGTTTTGCTATACATAAAAATAGATTCATGTATAAAAGAGTTTTAAGTTAATTAATTGTAATTATTGTAAATGCCTGTTTCTGATTGCCTAGCAACCCGCCCTGAGATTAAGAGTCTCTTTTATATTATAAAAGTTAAATAAAATTCTATTATCCATTTAGTATTAAAGTTCTTAATTTGAACCCAAGTTATCTCTTATATTTGAAAATAGTTATAAAACTATCAAAATTCATTTTATTTTATTTTTAATAATTTAAAAATTATTACAATACATATATCTATATATATATGATAATTTCTATCCATTATTAAATAACATGTTTCATTAATCAAAGAGCAAATTTAATTGTTCTATTTTTATTACAGATGCAAATCTTCATTTACAAATTCATATATCATCAGTGATCAGGTGAATTTGCCACAATGAGATTTGTGACTATCTATCTGTGCCTGAAGAAAATTCAAAGTTCTGAATTGACAAAATTGTGAAATTATGAATAATTAAATCATTGTTGTTGATAATTTCACAATGTTGTCAATACTAGTCCATAAATTTAGCTATGTAATAGGTTGATAAAGAAAAACAAAGATGTTACAGGATTACTTTTAGCTCTAGCATGAAGATATATTAAAAAAATTAAATATTTTGTTTCTGAATTCCAATCTTTTAGCAGGAGAAAACTATAAAAAATTTACAAATAAATGTAAACTGAAAATATTTTTAACCTTCCAATACCATAAATAAACACCAAAGAAAGTACTTATAATCAAAAATGACTAATAGAATTCTCATAAATAATACAAGAAATAATTTTGACATAAAAATACTAAATTCAAACATAAATTTTAAAAAATAAAGGAGATGTTTGGTTGTAAAACAACTAATAATAAATTATGTTGTTTACTAACTACGACAAAGTTGTACAATCTTGTTTATTAATTACAACGTTTTATGGTAAACCTGGGCCCTGTTTCATAATGAAAGCTAATGGTATTAGTTCATAGTACAAGTATAGAAACAACATGGTTATTACATTAATACTTATTTTTTTCGTAATAGGGAAGACTATTAGTGATATTAAAGGAGTTAAAAAAGTACTAAAGTACAAGTTACTATTATACAAGTCAGTGTGATTGTACTAAGTTAAATCGACAAGACTAATAGTATTAGTTTGTACTTTATTATGAAACAGGACCCAGGAGTCACTTACTATAACTCAATATCAACATTATTCTCTTAAGAGAACAAACTTCCAAAAAATTCTTTCAAGTATTAATGAAATCAACCTTAAAAAATTCAATGATATCAAAAACTTCAATTCGTAAAAAAATTCAGTAACTATGTTTTACGCCCAAATGCCTGAAATGTTAATAAATAATTGAAATACCTTTTATTTATTACTTGTCCATGACCTTCAGCTACCCCTCTGAAATAAAAATAAACAACATATTACTCCAAAACTGAACAGAATGTATTCTTATCTTTTATTTATTTATTCTTCGTTATTAAATTTAATTTTTCTATCTTCAATACTATATGCAAAAAAAATTAAGACTAATTGGCTTTTAAATCAGAAAATTTGTTCTTTATTGTTAACTTAATTTTACTATATTTTAAAAGTAAATTTTGGAATATACGAACCAATTCAATTTCTATAAAATAATTGATTATGAAGGTTATTTTATAATTTACAATTTATGCATTTCTTCAAAGAAAGTATGTGCATAAACAGTTTTGAAATACTAAATTCATAATTTAAACTGTTTATTTAACCTATTTACTTTTAATTTTCTTCATATAGAATATGTAGTAAAGGGTAATATCATAATTTTGAATCTGAGTTTTTAACGTTATTACATGTTTTATGGCTTTCCTAAATCTGAAAAAATGAGTATCACAAAATGGTCTATTTGTATGTATGTGAACAGCTTAGCATAAAAATAAAAAATTGAATAGAACTGAAATTACACATAAAGGTGGGTTTGTGAATGGTTGTTTCAGCAACTCTTTTGCAAAAATTGTCATACCAAAAGATCTCCTGTACATCATTAAATTTTCACTTTTTTACAATTTTCTCTAAAAGAGCACCAAGGATTTTTGTTACAGTTAAATATCAGCAAGGTCTTAAGGATTTAAATATCAAATTTTCAAAATGGCTTCCTCTAAAGTACTTTAATTTTTTTTTTTACTTAACTAACTGTCTCTCATTGTTAGTACTATTTTTTTTTCATACCCTTCATTAAGAGTAATAACATTATTAGTTCATACTACATAATACAAGAAATGTATTATGTATACTCTAGTGTGTCTTCTCTCTTTGATTGCCTTATGGCATTAAAAGGTTTTAATATAAGTCCAGTTAAGGTAGTATAATCTAGCTGAAGCCAATGGCTAACGCCATAGAATTAATGGAACATGAAGGAACCATTCCGCTGGTAATTGCTAGTACTATTAAAAAAAGGGATAAATGTAGACTATGAAAGAAAATTTACAAACAGGGAAAAAAGAAGAAATATTTTCACAAATTGAAAACATATAAGGAATTTTTCAATATGACCATGAAAGTAAAGAGGAAACAATCAAAAAAGAAATAGTGGGATATGGAACTTACCTTTGATTTCTCAGTGATGTCACTTGCTTTTTTCTTGAAACTCACTGCACACTAAGGTTTTTAAGCCGAGCAGATTTCGAAACGAAAGAAACCAGATAACGGAGATGGTAACTAAGATTTTCTTGAACGTAAACTCAACTTGTAAAAATTACAAATAGATACGCTGAACAATACACCCGAACTGCACTAGAAAAAGTGATTGAAACTAAGTAAGCAATATTAGCACCTATTTAATAAAAATGAATAGTATAATGCTCATTTTATTTAGTTATAAATTAAAATTAATTATAAAATAAAAATAATTTTAAAACTTTTTTTCATCAGTCCTTCATCCTATGTAATACTTTTAAAAAATACCTCTTAAATTACCAAAATTTAATTTCAAACCAATAAACAGGCCAAGGAGATAAATAAATTTTAATCATACTGTTGAATCTATATTATACTTTGTAGTTATCATAATCGTCTCCTTCTTTTTAATTTTTGTTATCTAAGTCACTTACTTCATTTTTAACAGCCATTAGATAAACATTACTTGATTTATCCCTGTAATTATTTCATGGTGAGATATAATTTTTTTTTCACTGGCATAATACCAGGGCTTTTGAAGAGAGCTAAAACAGGGATATGGTGCAACAGGTTTCAACTTGGAACAAGACTAAGAGATTTTGTTGTGTTTCGCAGCTCAAATATGAATATATACTTTTTTATATATTTCAACTGGTAAAAATGCAAGTGGTCATAAAATTTAAGTCATAAAATTGGAAGTATAAGTCAACAAATTTAAAAATTGAGATAGGTCCATGCTTGAAATCCTCAAACATTCCTCAATGGTTAGATATAAGAGAAAACAGTAATCAGATTTCCTTTATACAACATTAATATCTATTGATTCAAAGCAAGACTGCAATAAAATAGAGAGTATGGTAAGATTGGAAGTGAATGAATGTATTTTAAGACAATGGTCATTATCCGTAAAACGTTTGAAAAGAATACTGATTCATTTGAAATATGATACGCCAAGTGCTAACCCTAGCTAACCCTAACTCTAAAGCAAGTAATAACCCTCTATATTCCTGATCAACATTAATTTAAAAGACAATAGGCAGTAAATAAAGGATGATCTGCAGTCAGCAGTTTTATTCATTAAAATCAGAGAATAAATTTTAGGTTGCATGCTAATAATAAATTAATTAGATAATAAATGAATAGGTAATAAATACTTCAATAATGAAAGAACAAATCAATTAGTTTTGCATAACAATTGTTTTATATGCACTTATTTATCAAAGAAAAAATAATTCAATACCTAAAAGAATATTTTAACCAGCGAAAGGAATGGGGAATCTCAAAACAGGGTTGATCCAAAGCCCTATAGTTTATAGGGTTCAAGTATTGGTTCCTTTTCCTATCGATTCTTATTCTTGAATGTGACAACAGAGTTAGAATGAGAGAAAGAATTGATTAAAAGAGAAGAAAATCTGGAGTATATCCAGCTACCTGTGGATTGAACAAACTTAAGGAAGCTGAGGACTGGGAGAACATCATTGATCATGATTTTACCCATTTGGTAAAATATTCTTAGTTTTCATAGCATAATTAACCACATTTTTTATTCAGCTTATTAAAAGTTAACTTTTAATCATTAATTAACAGCATTTATGAAACTGGTAATTTTGACAAGATTGTTATACTCTTTACACTATCATAGTCCAAATTTTAACAAACCGGTCATTTAGGTAAAACTTAAACAAGAAATAAAGTATTTTTTTTATGCGGGGATAAAAAAAAAATTACTGGAATCCAGCTAACCTTGCGTGAATGTATACTTCAGAATAACACAACAGTTTTGTTTGTGTATATGAACTTAGATATAAGAGAGAAGGTATATTGGAAAATTTCCTGTTTTGGTCCTATATTTCGTAAAATAAATTAGTTTTAGTTTGTAGAAATATACACATTAAAATTAAATATGTACCACAACTCATAAAGTATTAGGGGTGCAGTAATTTGTAAGGAAGTACTGTTACTAGACCAACGGCTGTGCCAGGAGGTGATTTGTTCAGAATGACACTCAACCGTCAGATTTTAAGAAAATTAAGGGGACCCACTCTATGGAGGCTGAATGGATCCCGGGGAGGAGGGGGGCTACTGAACTCACAGGGCTGATTCACAGCTACAGTGAAACAGAAAATAATTATTTGCCGCAGTCGGACTCGGAATTGGATTTGAACCCAGGTCCTTGGAGTTTAGAAATATATATGCACCAAAAAAATATATATTCACATCAGGTGAATCAACTAAAAACTGAAGTGATCATAATTATTTCCAATGGATGAATCCAGAAAATTAATGTTAATTTCAAATAACTTATATGTTACAAAGATGTAAAACTACTATCTCTTTAATTGGCACTGCTTTTATAGGCTATTTAATTTCATTCAATATTGGGAAGATGAGGTGGGATGAAACCACCAAGCTGCTATGAGCCATTAATCCTCTTAGTACAAGAGCCCAAGAGGAGAAAAAAGGATAGTTTTTTCACCCCAATTTTTTATTACTTTAGTGAAAATTATCTATAATTACAAGTCTAAATTGATGGGTCTACCAAATATAGGTAGGGGAAGTCAAAAATGGCGGCAGAACAAAACATTAAAAATATTAATTTTTCTATTTGGAGCACTATGTCTTTAAAACTACCAACAACACTAGAAAACCTAAGAAATATGATCCCTAATAGAACTATTTATGTTCAATAGTTGCCAAGATATAACTTATTAAAAAGTAACATTTCACACAAAATGTGATGAAAAATCAGAAGTTCGTGAATTTATTTTGAGAAATCTATATCTCAAAAATCATAAGACCTACATGTGTCTGCCATCACTCAAAATAAAGGTACTTTAACCTACTATAAAGTAGTTTCTGAAACTTATATTTGCAGGAGTAGTAATTTTCATGATATTTGGTAAAATAAATGAATTTATAGTTGTTCTGACAAAATTTGATGAGCAAAATTTATATTCATATGCGAAAATCATAAAAACTACTACTCCTACAAAGATACCTGTCATAAACTACTTTATAGTAAGTTAAATCCCCATTATTTGGAGTGTTTGCAGACATTTGTATGTCCTATGGTTCCCGATATATAGTTTTTCAAATATCAAAAGTTTTGTCTGAACAACTAGAAATCAATATTTTGTTGAATATAATGAAAACTACTAATCCTACGAAGATAAACATCATAAACTACTTTATAGTAAATTAAACTAGCTTTAATTTGAGTGCTAGTAGACATCTGTATGTTGAATCGTTTTTGAGATATAGGTTTCTCAAAATAAATTCACTGACTACTAATTTTTCAGTGCATTTTTCATGAAATGTTGCTTTTTAAAAAGCTGCATCTCAAGATCTATTAGGGCTCGTACTTTAGTTAATTTACTCGACTTTAAATGATGTCCTCTTAGGTTTTCTAACGTTGTTGGTAGTTTTAAAGATATAGAGCTCCGAATAAAAAATTGTTTTTTTTAACGTTTTGAAACAGCCGCCATTTTTTATTCCCCCTGCCTATATTTGGTAGACTCATCAATTTAGACGAGTAATTATACACAATTTTCATTAAAGTAATTAAAAATTGGGGTGAAATAACTGCATTTTTTTCTCCTTGGCCCTTGTACTATCTAGGTACACTAACACAAACCTCACACAGAAATCTATATTCAGCACACTACCATCTGTTCTCAAATTTCATCCACAATAGACTTTTCCTCTTTTAAATTTTTCTGTATATTACAATTTAAATTTGTCATAGAAACTAAATAGACTTGATTCATTACATGGATATGATATCCATTGTTCATTATATCTTTGTTTAGATATAGATCATACTTCTAAAATAAAACACTTATAAAAATTAAAGTAAAGGTTTAAATATGGATACTGATTCAAAGTAGAAAACTTAAACAAATCTAATAAAATGAATGTATAAAAATTGACTAGTAAACAAATTTGTACATTCAGAAGTTGTGAGCAGAGATAGGATTTGTATATGGTAAAAACCTCTGAAATATGCAATTAAGAAGGTCTTACATGTAATTTTTATTTATATAATCTAAATTTGTTATAAAAATACACTAGTGGCCAAATTAATCAATTAATTAAAAAATAATCCTTTTCTGATGAAAATTCTTTATCTACGGAAAGTAAACGATGCTATACAATAATCTATATGGATATAATTAGACATCCTATATTAAACCAAAACTCTTATAACAATAATAATAATCTTGAATATCCAAGCTTCCTGCAATATGTACTCATAAACAAGATTACTTTTTAAAGAGCCTAATTACCCATATTATGTTAGTGTAGATCTGGTAAATAATAACCATCTTAACTTGAAACTCAAATCTAAGGTGTGTGATCTAGACTCCATGAATCAATTAGAAACAAAGATCCAATGCATCTAGAAAGTCAATTAAACCATTCCCTTACACAGAATCATAGATGTTGTTCAGCCAGCAAACATAAAAGAATCACTTCATTATTGATGTTCATGTTCAACATCATATCAATGGGCAAGATTTATATATTCATGAAGTAAAATTATATAACTTTAAGACATTGTTTCTTCCCAAGTGCAGAGACCTAAAAACTTGGCTATAGCAGAGACCTAAAAATATATCAATCCGATCAGCAGAAAAAATGAATAACTTCAATTAGAAATACTGAATTAATCCTTTTGTTTAATTATAGGTTTTATAATTAAACTAAAATAACATTAATTTTCATTGTTGCTTCCATCTTCGCCATTTCTGGACAACCAGTTCTAATGTTAATAGTAAATTGTAATAGTAATTATTGACTTACAATTTGTTAAACTAAAGCATAAGATGAAAGTATCGAGTCTAAAATCAACTGGTTAGAATAAAGTATTTAAATTTTACAACAGCATATTGTAGAATGAATCATTTTGTTGCACACAACCTTATTCAAACTAAATACAGACAGTTTTCCAAAGGACCGATGTGGTTGATTTATTTTAATATAAAATATTAAAAAGATTATCTGATCAATTTCAAGAAGATTATTTTGATGTAGTATGATAAATTTTTTTCCAAAAACTGTAATAACTTTGATCCATTCTACTATTTGATCATCTCCATATATTTTTCAAGAAATTAAGAGTAATTAACTTCTAATTAACAAAAATTAAAAATAAGGAGAACGTTTTTAAATCGTTATTTTGTATATATTTGTATACATAAATTTCAATGAATTAATATTTCAGCAAGAGAAATTTCTAATTAATACAGATTATGAAGTAGGATTAAATAAATTACTTTTGATGAGTGGTAGTTTTGTTGCCTTAAGTGGATTCTAGTATGCACTATATTATACGGTCATAGAATAACATTACAGACCAAAAATAAAATGAAACTTGAAATATTTCTAATTTAAGATCTACCTGCCTTGACGCCATATAATTCAGTAAATTTCCGATGGTGAATAGACGATACCTACTTAGATTATTTTCACTCGCCTAATCCGTACCGCCAAATTGAGTACAGTCTTGTAAAAAATCGTTTAGAAGAAATATTAAGTTGCTGAAAATTAAAAATATCTGTATAACTTTTAAAGAATACGTTTTAAATATATATATATCAACCGAAAACAGCACTAATTTTTTTGTCAAAAAAATATACTACGGTTTTGGTTAAATTACTCATTTCGGCGACTAACCGAATAAAACTTATTTTATTATTAAATTTAAATAAAAAGGATTATAATATAATCTAATGATTTTTTCCCATCAATATTATTGACATTTTTTCGGTAGTTCAGTATTTTTTTTTAACTCGACTAGCCAGCGTAGTTTAAAGAATTTTCCGCCAATTTTGTCCTAGTTTCTAAACCTTCTTAACTCGCCTTAGTCTTAATATTGATAAGTTTTAAGTATATTTTGTTTTGTGTTCTTCCACTTTCTACTTTCATTATTAAACTTTTGGGTATTCTATTTTAAATTAATTAATATTTATTTGTATTTAATTAATATTATAAATATTAACAATATTATTTAATAATTAATTAAAGACAATTATAATCTAATTTGCTTTAATGTTAACATTTTAGGATTTTTATACTTAATAATAAAAATATTATGCTTAGTAAAGTATAACTATGTTATTGCAAATTGATTAATATTAATCAATTTGCAATAACATAGTTATACTTTACTTAATAATAAAAATATTCTTGTTTTATATTTTATTTATTGTTGAAAATGAATCCTTCTAAATATTGTTTCATTTAATTTTTTCTTCTTTTTTTTCATGACTATTTGTTTTTAATTTCTAGTTCTGTGAAAGAAAATAAACCAGGAATTGAAAGTCGAGCTCCTGATCAATCTATAGATAGCAGTTTCCAAAAAGTGGGGTGTCTGTCTCAAAGTGAGTAAGTAGTCTATCAAATATTAATTGTACCAAGATTTTAAATTGAAGAATGCTCCAAACTGATACTAATTAATGGATATTGTAATCTATAAATATAAGAAAATATAAAATGAAGATGGTTTGGGTAAAAAAAAAATCAAATGGTGATTAAACTATTTAATGTGAGTTAATAACTTATTATTAACTCGTTACCTTAGTAACGAAGTAAGAAAATTGGTCTTAAATTGAAAATTTGTTAACTTATTTTAGTGTTTGTATCTTTTTTAATTCTATGGAAGCCCTACCATGTGAGACAAAATGGTGGCTCATATTAAATAGTTTAATTACTATCTGAGTTTTTCTTTTACCGCACCCAGACAATATTCCTTTTATATATTACACACAGTCAATCAACGATCTTCCTAAATAGAATATATCTAAAATTAATTGTCCAGAAAAATAAAGGTATCATCGACTTTACCAAAATTACTTCGAGAATTAAGAATTGTTTTGAAGAAAGAATAAGAAAATATCCTACAAACCATACTAGATCGGTCATTAGTACATCAAATTTAATAACTATAGGAATAGAATATATTCCTAATGTAGATTCAAATTTTAATATATAGAAAAAAATTAAAAAAATCCATAATTCCATAACAGTTACAATTATTAGTATACTTTTTATATCAAATCATATAATCAATATAAGATATTCAACATTGTACTAATTAATTTATTTGTATGAAATGAGATTAAAATAAAATACAATGGTTTAGAACACCAAAATTTGAGACAAATAAGTATCACTATGGGTCACTCAGAACCACCTGTCGTGTGTAATATGTCTGGTCTGATAACTGTTTAAGATGTCTAATACATAAAAGCAAGATCAAATATTTTGTACATCCAAGTTAGCACACTATGCTGTTAGGAGGGATATAAATTAGTAAACAAAAATGGTTTGTTTTCACCTAATATAATATATTAGGATATATATAATATAAATATAAGTGATAGTATAAAACTACTATTCCCCAAGAGATGTAGTGATAAATCATTGATCCTGAGAACATTCCCTTAGAGACTCAACCTTACATTTCCTAGTTTTGTTTTCTTTATGCAGAAATTTCATTTTTATTTTAATTAAGAATGTTAATGTTATTAATTTTTTTATCTTTCTTTCCATAACAATTCACTATTTGTCATCATACTTTAGGATTATTTTTAAAATTTATTTATTCATTGTTTTTTCTCAATTTTAGCTACATTTTAAATATTGCTTGATTTAAATATATTAAGTCTCCTTTTCCCATTTTAATTTATTATTTCAAAAATAATATAGGACTGTCATTAAAAAGGGGTATCAGTGGAATGGGTTTGCTGGGAAGGAGTGGCTTCTAATATTGCTATTACCTCTAGTGAGATTGTGGCATGTCATCAACATTGCACCAATATACTTGCTAAAATCTATTTTAAAGCTAAGACATGTAAGCCTACCACAGAGCGCGGGCTTCATGCTGTTTTTCAATTTTAGCCACTTTTTAAATGTTGCTAGATTTAACTATCTTAAGTCTCCTCTTCCCGTTTTAAGTTAATGTTTCAAAAGTGATTTAGGACCATCTCTAAATTGGGAGGGTTTGCTGGGTAGGATTGCCTTCTTGTGTTATGATATCCTCATGTGAGATTCTAATAGGGTTTGAAAATCTTAAAATTACAAATAATAATTTCATTTTTGCATTGTATCATTGAATATTTTGACACTTTTATTTTTGCATGTCTGGTTGCATATGAATAAGTTTTTATTGCATACTTACAATGTTTTTATTGTAAAAAGTCACCCAAGGTTAAAGGTAAAAATCACAACACAATTGTTATTCACAAATTCAAGTGGTAGTATATTCACATTTAAAACAATTGACAATATGGGACTAATTTCTCTCTATTCATTTCCTCTCACAATGTTGCACTACTAAACCTATATACTAAGAAAAACTACAAAATTATCAATTTAAAAAATAAAATAAACAATCAATATAAATTTTGTCCAGACAAAAATCAGACAATAACAAATTGATTAAAATGAAGGAAGACACATTGAAGAACTGAAAAATACAAAAATTGTACTCGCAGAAATATTTAAAATGGCATTTTACAAAAATCACAATTTTTTTTTTACAAAGTGAGCTGATTAATTCATTTATCCCTGATTGCTTTTATCATTCATGCCGAACATTCTTTTTCATTTTTATATAATTTTAATCACTTAGTTAAATATGTTTAGTCTCTAAATACTGTATTAAATAGTATTTGGCTTAAAAAGTTTCTCTTATAAATATTCCCCCTAAAGATTTTTTTTTTCTTTTTCTTTTATTTTAATTTTACTAATTGGTTATTCAAAAAATATATTTCAAATTCTACTGTTGTTCTAAGAGTTTTTTCTTAACTCCTCTTATTATTTATTTTAGGCTAGTGTCTTTTTTAAAAAAAAGGTATATAAAAAATTTAATATTTCAGAATGAAAAAGAACTATTTTTTCTTTGAATGCGAAACAATTAAAGAAAACAAAAATTATTTTGTACTCGATTAGAGAAGCTCGCCCTTTGTAGAAGCGTTAACATATTTGTACGATTACGAACGCAACATCACATGACACCTCACATAACATTCACTAATACACATATATTGCTTTCTTCTTCCGTTTTTATACCTATTCAAAAAATATCTTTTGTAATCTTTCCGCAAGGCAAGCTTTATTTTTAAAATATTTCCTTATTTTTGTATAAAAGATATTGTATATGAGATGATTTTTTTTCTTTTTAATTCTTTTCTCTAGGTAACAACATTAACTTCCTTTTATTAGCATGAAAATAATCTATATTCTTTTTAACACTATTTCTAACGAAGGTGTATTGTACAATGGATTTTTTTTTTTTTTTTTTTTTCTGTTTTTTCCCTTTTAACTTTACTATGATATGAACATTAGAATTCCTCATTTTCAAAAAATGTATTAACTTATAAAACAAATGAGTAAATTATTGTCCCTAAATATAATTTATGAAATTAACAAGATTCATTTTTATTTATTTATCATTGGCAGTGATTCTACGGCTTCTAATGTCCAGATCATAAAACAGTAATACTAATATTAAAAACAATATTTGATTGTTTACTTTCTTAATGTAAATTCACATTTGATTGACTTTTATTATGTTGTATTTAGATATAGTATTTTTATTATAGTGAAAAAATGAGCAAGGACTAAATTATAAAAACATCCCCCATTTAAAATTAAATTAACAAACTGATAATTATATAGCTTATAAAAATCAATATTTTATACAGTATACAACTTATCCTAGTCAGTACAGGGGGAGTATATTAAATATAATTTATAAAGGACAAGCCATCTTTATTTCTAAACCACATCACTATAACCAAAAACTTCATTAAAATCGTTACAAAAAAAAAAATAATAAAAATAAATAAAATTGTCAACACTAAAAACACATGTTACAAAGCTACTGTATATACATTATGCGACTTCTGAGTCTTTTCGAGGGTTGGTTTATTTAACCTAATCAGTGATGTTAAAGGACTAGCAGAAACTAAGGATTTTCATATCCTTTCGTGTTGTAACACCACTCGAAAAAAATTGAAGTTTCATATCCAGTCTACATTCAGGGAAATCCGATACAAAAATACCAGTATGTACAGAGAATTTACAAGCAGTTATATCGAGACATACAAAATTAACAAAGATTGTTCATAGCCTGATGTATAAATATATATATTATTTATAAGTAGGAATGTGTTAAGTCACAAATCCAGAAAACAAAACTGAACAAATTTGGCATCTTCTTAAAAAACTATATGCTAAGTTTACTTACAAACTAAGTTTGGATTTTCACATCACATTCACCCGATAATAAATAAATCCATTCACACATCACACACAGAAATTATAATATACAAATGTTAAACAAAATTAATTATTATTTCAAATGCTCTGGCAAAGTTGAGAAAGTGTGATTTGGCATTGACATGTGCTTTTGAGATCACCTTTTTTTTATTTTTTAAAATAGGAATATATTTAAATATATTGTGAATATTATTACTTTCTGCTCAATTAAAACTGTCAAAAACAACAGAGACTAGCACAGAGCAGTGTTCGATATGTAATACTGCTTCAAACAGGCAGTAAGGCAGGCAGTGAGTAGAACCAATAAACGAATCATACAATTAAAAATTTTTAAAATCTACAAAACTCAAAAAGAAAAAAACGAATATGAACAATAACAGTTTTAACATTATTTAAATAAATAAATAAATAAAATAAATAGTATACACAAAAAAGTAAAATACTGAGATAGGTCTATGTCTAAACTATAGCCATATTGGTACTCTCGATTGACCTTTTTGATCGAGAAGCTAAAAATACTAATATTAAAATCGAGTAACTAAACCTACCGTTATAATTCTATAACAGTTTATAATGTCCAATGGTAGGCCAATTTACAAAAAAATATCGTTTCTTTTAAAAAATAGCATCTCAAACATCATGCCTATTCACAATATTCTTGCACATTCATAGGAAACTGACAATTAAGTCTTTTGATAAGGACCAGTTCCAACACATGGATGCATGGGAAACAGTGTTGTCCAGGTTGTAGTAGTGTAAGTTGGAGACTTCAAAACAGCGGGAGAGGGAGGGCTCACACTGTTGGAAGGTGTGCTCGAAGACAAAGTTCCAAGTTTTCTAAGCCTCATCTTCTCTTCCCATTCATTAGCACCGTGGTCAGGTCGATTCAGGTTACGGTGTTGGTAAAACACTAGACTTATGCGGGTAGGTTGAAGCCTATTGGGCTTATGGAGTGCAGTAGTAGCGTGGAGTTCATGCTTGGCACATTCAAATAGGACTGATCCATGGCTCAGAGCTATTGCTACACCACCCATCTGAGAATCCTGTAAATAAAAATGTGCAATGGTTAAACAATTATTAATTTATTTTTAAATTTCAAAGTTCTAATTTTTCTTATATATTAACAAAATGATTTAGTTTTATTAATTAAACTTTTAACAGAATAGTATAGTACTAGGACTTCCATGAAGAGAATTTAAGACAAACATACAGGCAGTTCTCGAACTTATATCAGGAGGCTGCCTGTATATTTCTATAGTAATTAATATACAAGTATATTAGAACCATTAAATAAGAAGATTTTAAAATTTTCTATTTTTGAAAGATTTACATAAGATAACAAAAATCTACGACTATTAAATAACTAACATTGTTTTTATGATTTTAGAGATATTTACCTTAAAACATTCTTCATTGTCTATATAATCAGCCACTTGGCCAATTGGTTCAGGTTTGGCCTCTTTTATCATTGGTAGGTACGGAGTCGGTCCGTAGCTGTCCCATCCTGATAATTGGTACATTCCTACCCCCTGAAAAACCATCAATAATTAATTTTACAAAATATAAAAGTATATAACATAAAAAATTGTTTAAACATAATCAATAGTTCTATCAGACAAATTAATTTACAAAAACGTGAATTATTATTTCAAAATTGTACTATTAGAACCATGTAATAATATGAAAGGGATACTTCATAATTTTATATATTATTAAATATAATCAGTATATTTTTTCTGCTGTTATTTCCTAATTAAATAAGTTGATAGTTCAATTAATTTAATTATCACAAGAAGCAAATAAAGATTATACTTACTTGATAATCAAATGACTGATGTGGATGGACATGATTTGATTGAAAATCAGGATCAAATGATGGATGATGCATCTGTTCAATCTCTTCTTTGATGAAAGGAGGACTGACAAGTGGACGACTCCAAGGTGGTGGTCTCGAGTGCTGTACAGAATTCCCTCTCGAAGGAATATGGGAAAAGCCCTCACTTGGATAGTCACGAAATGGATGCTCACATTGAGAAGTACTTCTCTCATCTTTTTCTCTTTTTATCTGCATTTCTTGTTTAATGTTATTGCTGGGAGAATTTTCAGAATTTGATGAACAGTATTGCCACTGATTATTTTCTTTCTTGATATTTGGAATAGCAAGTGGAGTGGAAGGGGTCCCTGTTCTATCCCCTCTATAAGGTTCAAAGGAAGAAGAATAACTGTTACCATTGATTTCTTTCCGATTCCCTTGAAAGTTATTATCGTTTCCATTTTTAAAACCATTCCTGAAACCAGCCCCTTGATTTGGATAAAGATAACCATTTGTGCCAGAGCTAGATTGCTGTTCATGATGGTGTAAATGGACAGGAGTTTGTGGTCCAGAATTGTAATTATCACTTGAAAAATTTTCATAATAATGATAATTAGGAGTAGTGCCATAATTATGATCATAGTAGCCTGGCTGTGCACTGTTATTGAATTGGTTATTATTGCACTCAATATAACTGGTTCTATTAATTGGTTGATGAAATCCATTAGAGTTGTACATAGGATAATTTGGGAATTGGTTATTGCAGTTTTGATTATTATGAGATGAACTTTCACCATTCTGAGCAATTGGTTGATGTGGGCTTCCATTTACGTTGTGATTACGAGATTGTGGAGAACAATTTTCAGGATTAGGGCTATGTTTCATGGTTTGCGTACCTTGACTTTGTTCTTTTACAACACCAGGTGAATTTTGTGGTGTATAAGATTGAGTTTGCTCCCTTACAAATCCTGGTGAATTTTGTGCAATGAAAGACTGATTGTTTTTAGGAGACCTTTCAGGACTCTGAGGTACATTATCCCAATCCTTGATGGGAGAATTAGGGCGATCAAACCTGTGTTCCAATGGTGGAAGTGCAGGGAGAGGTTTAATGTAGGTAGAATTTTCAAAAGTAGGTTGGGGAGTTCCAGGATTTGATCTTGATGGTGGCCTTCCCTTTGGTACTCTGAATACTGAATTGTTTGGAGATGTATTATAAGGAGAATTTTGTTGTTTGTCTTCCCGGATTGACCCATCATTTTGCATTGGAGACATAGCACTGTTAGTTTTTGGTGAAGCTTGATGACTTTGCTGATAAGGTGACGGTGGTTGAAAATTCGAGGATCGGCCATTGCTACAGGAGACTTGGCTGTTAGATCTCTCATCCCATTGAGTATGATTGAAATTTTGGTTGTTCAAATGGTTTGTTGTGCTATCGGGATCGATTTTAACTTCATTTTCGGAGCTGAAACTTCCTTCACCATGAGAATATTGTCCTGTCCAGAGAAAAAAGAACAGTTAATCTACATTGAATAAATATATATGTGTACATTAAAGCTAAAATAAGAAAGACATACTTTTATTATTTATTTGGTGATTAGGGGAGGATAAAGTGGATCTTGCATTACTGAAACCAACTGGGACACCATTTGATCTTGAGGTTTGGGGGGCATAGCCTCCTCCCCATCCTTGGTGACTTTGTACAGGGCTGTCAACTACTGTCGATGAAACCTAAAAAGTGAAAGAAACTAATTAATGGGTTTAATTTAACAAAAGTGATTGATATAAATAAACATGGACATTTTTAAATATTTCAGCTAACAAGAACTATTTTGTTCGTGATTTAACCATTTCTTTAAGGTGAAAAAACTAAGCAAAGAAAATCCATAAAATGTTATGGCTTGATTTCGGTCAAGTGATTATTAAATAAAACTAAGTTTTAAATTTTCATCTTTACATTAATCAGCAAAACGATAAGTTTATGTAATTAAATTTAACAAGAATAAGGATCAATTTTTCCTTTTAAAACATATTTTAAAATAAAACATTACATTATATAAATTCATATCTCACACTCTAAGGAATAAGATTCTTATCATTTTAAATCCTTCATAAATATTATTACTTACTTGAGAACTTTGTAGCAAATCGGAACTTGTTTGGGAACTGGGATCTTTACTATTCTTAACTACATTAGCTGAATTTTGATGCTCTTCTTCATCTTTCCGTTTTTTTCCATGTTTTCGGCAAGGTGTCAAAGGAACAGCTCTAACCCTTACTTCACATGGGAATCTATAAAAGATTAAATACAAATATAAACACATTGCCAACAGACCCTTTTTCTTTTTTAAAATTACATAAAAAATACAAATACAAACTTTGTTAAACTCTCCAAAGAACCGTTTTTAATTTTTTCTAACTGTCCTTCACGATTTCCATATTCATCGGTGTCATCCATTACATAGAGAGGCAAAACATGTAATTGTTCATCATCAGGCTTTGCAAGTGTTCTATGTTTGGTTAATGTTACAACCTGTAATCCAAATAAATCAATTAAAATAATTTAAAAAATTTATAGTATTATCCTTAAAATAAAAATAATAATCTTCATCTTTATTTAATGGCTACACATAAACAAACTTCTTATTGTTGGAGAGATTTCATTTCCCTTGTTTTTGTGGAAAAGTTATGACAAACTTAACTTCTTATATATTCAGATATGTCACATGAAGCACATTTTATGTGATACAACAGATGAGAAAATAATAGCAAAATTTAAAATTTACAAATTTAAATGAGACTATTCATAGTCTATAATCAAAAAGTATAAATAAAAGTCAGGAATGAATGAGAATAAGTTCAAAGAAACAAAAATTAATCTCTTACATGACTTAACTAATTAACTATAAAATGAAATTGATTTATAGGATTAACTATAAAATAAAATTGATTTGGTGATTTTAGCTTGTCATAACATTCTTTGGTGTGCTAAAACTGAAAATGGGTATTGTTTTCTTCCATCACACACAGATATGTTGCTAATCCATGATATGTATGAAAAAAAATTGTCGAATTGTAGGAGAAAGTGAATTTTATGGCACATTTGATACTCTTTGATCAACTGGAAACCTTCATTACCCAAGTATGCTTCGACCAAATTCAAATGTTTTTGGTATCATTGGAAAGATAAGTTTTCTCTTTTCAGCTGATAAGAATAAATTATAAATTTGCTAGATTTGAAGGCAATAAAGAGTCATTCAAATATATTTAATCAATACATCTTATATCATAAATTTAAACTGACCTGGCTGAGTCTGATTTGTGCCAATTGTTATGGTTTTAATGTCCTTTCAATGTCATAAAAATTATCAGTTGATCAGTTAAGTATCATAGGAGCTATAAAAGATTTTCATGACTTCTGTTCAACAAAACTAGCTTTATATATCATGGATATGCGATAAATCTGTACATCTGTACAAAAGAAAATGTAGTTTTATTCAGTGTCAGCAATCAAAAAATTTAAAGATCAGCCAAAATTATTAAATCAAATTTTTAAAAGTATCCTTTTGTAGACCTGTTTAATTATATAAATATTGATTTCAATAATGTCAAATATTGATTTGAATAATGTCAAACATTGCTTTAACCTCAAACATACTTAAACAAGCATTCTTACCACAGTACAACCATTGTTCATATTATGTGCGTCTCGATGAGCGTGTGCACAGAAATCAAAGCAAGCTGTTACTCCTGAAAATGGTCTGCCTGGTTTTAAACCTAACCTGCAAGCTATTGCTTCCTTTTCAAATTCAATTTGGTTTTGAAATGAATCAGGAGCCATCTTTTCATACAAAGGCCCAAGATCAGTTGCTAGCTTCTGCATTTTATCTTCAATATCCTGCTCCTAAAATTTATGTCAATAATAAAAATTAGAACAGAAATAAAAGAGAAAGAACAATCTTAAAAACTGTCACTGACTCTTACCTCTGATCTTACTGAAAGCCTGAATTTTCGGACTACTTTACTTCTTGCATATTTACAGCCATTATAATACATTGACCAGGAACAACCAAAAGAGTAAGAAGATCCACAAGTTGCTAAATCCAAACCTTGGCATGCACATGTTCTCGGTTCATTTGTAGCGCACCGCCTAGTAGTTGGAACTCCAAATCTAGAATGAAAACAATTAATTTTATAATCAAAAGAATTTAAGTTCATACAGTTGTTCGATACAAAAAAGGCAATAAGTCACTAATTTTCATTAAACTTTATTGAATTAATAGTAGTTCGTTATTAAAGGAAAAATTAAAACTAACTTGTTTAGTTTTGTTGTCAGCAATGAGTAAATTGAATCAGCTTCCTGGGAAGCAACACCTTCCCAGGCAACTACAACAACAACTATCCATGCTGTCGAACAGGTGTGACCTTTCCTGTTCTTAACAATCATCAAGATTTTTTCCTCTAAGCCTCCTCTTCTGATTATCCATTTAGCCAAAGGGCACCCAGCAGTTGTCTTTCCTTCTTTTCCAGTGTAAACAATCTAAAATAATCAAAACCTCAATGAACATGTCAAGAAAAGCTAATATTGATTAATCTTAAATTAAATAAACTAATTAGTGATTAATGTTAATCATCAGATGTTAAAATACTAAACATATATTATTATTACGACATCAAGTAAATATTGTAATTACCTTTTCTACTCTAATTGCATTTCCTTTCAAACCACTTCTGCTTTCAATATTTGTTCTAAGTTCTTCTAATGTTGAGGCTGAACCAAGATGTGTGTAATAAGATCCGGGTTCAGGCGGGCATTGATCAGGTGGAAAGCAATGGCAATTTGGAATTTCAGTCCTATTGTTTCGAAGCCTACAAGAAGTTACAAATTCAAAATTATTAAAACAAAGAATTATTAATGGTATTATGAAAAAATTTAAATGAAAAATATTTGAGTGTGAAACAGCAGCGAATATGAAATAAATGTTGAAAAATGAACACTACAAAATCTTAAGTGATTATATTTTACCTTTCTAAGTAATCTACATATTCCTTGACGGTCATGTGTTCAGGTTTGCTACTTAAATCTAATTCTTTTTTCACTTCTTTGTCAGAATCAAGGATTTCATCTTGTGTTTGGTAACCCTGACAACATCCATCTTTTATATGTTCAGGAGTAGGCTTTTCAGTTCCTCCTGCCACAAATAATAAAACAATTATGAATATAAGTAAGAGGAGATCATAAAAATAATTAATTTTTTTTAAATGACACAATTATTACATTCATTGATATTATTAGAAATAGTTTCAAACCTTGTCTACAACACCATGGACCCGGAGAACTTCTCACACTGACAGGACCTCCATCTCCGTAATAAACATACTTGGCTTGCATTTTTTTTAGAACACCATCTTCCTCATCAATCTTCTCAATCGGTTCATCTAATCGTGGGTCCATTCCAAAAGGTATTTTCGGAATGAGATCCTTATTTTCTGGATCCCTTGATATAAATTCTGTTTGCATTCCCCAAGGTTCTTGTTTTTGGTACCATAGTGCTTCATGTTTTACATGATTCATATGATTGTAACCATATGGCAGTTGATAGTTTGGATACCAGTTAGGGAATGATCCATTTTGAGTTCTTTGCTGAGGTTGAATTACTTTTCTGTCCAACTCATGGCTAGAAGGAGTAAAGACTAGTCCATTTTGAGGTATCTGGTGTGAAATAGAGTTTTGGTAACTTGCATGGGAATAAGATTGAGCATTCCAGTTCTGTTTCAAGTCAGGACTTCCCATAGATGTAGCGTATTTTACAAAGCTTTCCATTGCTGAAATGCTTTGATTAAATTTTTGTGGGCTCTCGCCCCAGGCGCCACCACCCTCAGAAACTAACTTCTGAGGATGGTGGCCTTTCACTAAAAAATTCCCGCTTGAAACACTCTGCAAGTTTTTTTGGTCCTCATAGACATTTTGAGTTTGAGAATCTTCGGCCTTTTTGGAATCCTGAAAGAAAATGAATATAAAAATAAATTATATGCCTTAAATAATTGCTAAAGATATATTAAAAGTGAACAAATGTTATATTACCTGATTTTGTTTGTTCAAAATCATGGTCTTCAGTCGATTATTTAGTTCCGCTCTTTCTGGAACTTTTCCACTCTTTTTATCACTCGCCCAGTTGGATGAGGGCTGCTGAGAAGGTTGATTTCCTGTATGAAAATGTCCATTTGGCCAAGGTTCAGGTTGGTTATGAACCTGCTTCTGCTGAGGATTACTTTCTTGGGACCACATGTTATTGTGATTACCATTTGACCATAAATGTAAATTCTGTTGAGTTACACTACTATTCATTATCTGTGCTCCACCATCAGTGTTATTTGACCATAAGTTCTGCCGATTGTTGTGAATGTTTTGTTGCGCATTTTGCTGCATTTCAAGAACATTAAGCTTATTCTGAGCCATTTGTTGCTGTGACACAAGATGTTTCTGCTGTTGAGCAATATGTTGTTGCTGCTGAGCGATTTGCTGTTGCTGCGCTAACTGTTCCTGTTGATGTTGAGACATTTGATGGTGAGTGAACATATGCATTTGTTGCTGGTGTTGGTGCAATTGATGTTGAGGCAAATGATTTTGTTGTTGAGAAAGGTGCTGCTGTTGAGCAAGGTGGTGGGAAAGATGTTTTTGCTGCTGCATAAGTTGTTGTTGGTGTTGATGCAATAAATGCTGTTGATGGGTCATTTGCTGCTGCTGTTGAGAAATCATTTGGTGCTGTTGTTGCTGAGGAGACATTTGATGTTTTTGTTGGGGAGACATTTGATGATGCTGTTGTTGAGGTGACATCTGATGATGCTGTTGTTGAGATATTTGGTGGTTTTGTGGCTGCGATATTTGCTGTTGTTGAGAAATTTGGTGGTTTTGTTGCAGTGTCATTTGCTGCTGTTGTGAAATTTGTTGTGATAATTGCTTCTGTTGTGAAAGTTGTTGTTGTGACATTTGCTGCTGTTGTGAAATTTGTTGTGACATTTGCTGCTGTTGTGACATCTGATGTGGAGATTGTTGCTGAGAAATTTGATGTTGTTGAGAATGATGTGGAGATTGTTGTTGGGAAATTTGATGCTGAGAATGATGAGGTGACTGTTGCTGAGAATGGTGAGGTGAATGTTGTGTGGTTCCCTGTTGCTGAGACATTTGGTGCAACTGCTGATTATGCTGTTGGGCATTTTTTTGGCTTTGTTGCTGCTGAACGGTTTGTTGGCCTGATTGCTGTTGACGTGAACTCTGTACCTGTTGATGATGGACTTGCTGTGTTTGCCCTCCATTTTCTTGCTGAGGACTTTGTTGTTCCTGCTGGTGTAAAGTCATTGGACTTTTACCAGACTCTTGTGACCATTTTTCTTCTCTACTTGAATTAGAGGTTTTGGATTCTTCTTTTCCTGGCCAGGATTCTTGTTTATGGCCATCAGTTGAATTTTTAGTGCTATCGTTAGGATCAGAACACCATTCACTTTGCTGACTGTTCATATTTTGGAAATGATCTTCACTATTCTTCCAAATCATTTGTCTACTACCATCTATCTGATTATTTAACCATGTATCTTTATTAGCACTGGGTGATTTTTCAACATCATTGTGTAAACTATTTGTACTACTACTTCTACTCCAAACGTTTCGAGTCGCTTGCTGCTCCCCTTTATTAATTGACGAATTATTTTCTTGCCCTGGATACCTAAAAAAAATTCAAAAAGAATAAATTTTATGAGGAAAGAAAGGTTTAATTGCATAGATTAAAAAAATTTCTTAGAGCAATGTAATTTTTACTTACCCACTAGAGTTGAGTGAACTCTGTGGTGACTGGGGAGGGATTTGATGTGGGTATCCAGGCATCGCGTTTCCCTGGTTGCTAGGGGTGGTGGGAGTTGGGGGATTTGTGTACTTTCCTTCAGTGCTATCAAGTTGAGCTGAACCACACCTACTGGTTGGCGTCGATGAAGTAGGTGGTGCCATAACATCCTAAAACATTTTACTGCATTTAGACATTTTTATTTTAATGCTTTTATTCATTAAATTAAATGAATAAGCTAAGTGTTGGACAAAATATTTAATTATCATTATTAGTATACCTGAGATGAATGGGTGTAAGTGCCATTTATAAATTCAGATGGTCTGGGTGACTGATCGACATAATCCAGATTGCCATTTAGAGTTGGGGTACTTCTAGAATTTCCGTTGTGCAAACTATGAGGTGAAGGTTGGGCCTGTTGAGCTGTATTGCTATACACTGCTCCATTTGTTTGTACAAAAGATCCTTGTTGGTATCCTACAACTGAATTAAAAATAATTTTCATGAAAATAAAACATACCATTATATATGTAAGGTGAATACATCATTTCAAATTTGTAGGCTTTTAAATAAAAATCATTGAAATTCATTATTGACTATTTTTTTTTTTAATGACTCATAAATTTTCTTTTCATCTATAGGTATTGTTATAAAAAAGATGGATGATTTGATACAATCAAATTATGGTAGTTTAGGTCAACTAATGTTCAAGTAGATTTTTTAATGAAAATTACCTGGAGTAGTCTGAGGATAGCTGGTGACTGAGTATTGTGGATATCTTAACTCGTCTATTTGGTGAGGGGGAATCTGTTGTATGAACTGCCCTTGAGGATTCCATGTTCCTAGAATAATTAAACAAAATATATCAATTAAGTAAATAGAAGCATTTTCTACCTATATACATTAATCATTTTTTTAATTAAATACTTAGTATTCATTGTAATAAAAATGAGAATTAGTTTGATCTTGATTTCTTCAACCTGATAATAATTATAATAAGCCTTAAGCCACATCTCTAAAGTACTAAGTGAACCAGTGAAGTGACAAAGCGATCAGCCTTGCGATGGGTCCTAACGATTTTACTAATATATCCGTAAGCAAAATTAGTAAGATGTGCTAGAATGTGTCATAATGTCTAGAAATAAAGATCATTCTATGTACGGGGTGTTGCTAGTTGTTGCTATTGGTGCAATAGAATAACCTATATTACCAATTAATTCCTGAACCTATCTAGTGCCCTATTTGATAATATAATACTTAATGATGCTGATGTAAATTGAATCTTAAATATGTTCCATAAGGTTTAGAATTTGACTACTTAATGAACTCTTTAAACCAGATTGAACATTTGTTTTTGCTTTTTTGATAATGGAAAAGAAAATGTACTATAAACCTCTCAGTTTATTTTATTTGAGAATTATGATTGATATAATTCTTTCCTCTGAAATGCTAGGTTGTAGCAAACATTCTACCCAGAAGACACAGGTATCAAATCAATTATACCATAAAACTATTAATAGCATCACAGAGAATGAATTAATTTAAAATTAGAATAAAATTACAATGTAGAAATGCTAAGTTAAAATATTTACCTAGTGTACTAGGATCTGATGGATTCGGTTGCCAAACTGAGTTCGGAAACCTGTGCTCCCTTAGAGGGGTGAAGCTATTTTCAATAGTTGGTTGACCTCCGCCTGGGTAAAGAGGTACTGTACTGCCAGTCTGAAAAATGAAAAAAATATTTAATAAATATTTTTTCTTAAAAACAATTTTTTCTGGTAGCAAGCAAAATACAAATTTAGTGTAATGATGGTTTAGTTTGTAAGCAGCCACTGAAAATTTAAACCAAATAAGTTATAAATTTTTATTTTAAAATAAGAAGGCAATTGAAGAATATAATTTTAAACCCTCTAGGCAATTGAAGCCTTACTAGAAGTTTATCACATGTTTTTCTAAAAAAGAATTATGAAGAATCAAAATCAGTAAAAAATTAATTCTCTTATAAGTTTATAAAATATTAAGGTAGACAAGAAATTTCTCCTGTCCGACTACTTTTATTAATATATTTATTTCTATCTGAAAGTTAGAAGAAATATTAATTTCACTTTCTAGTGATACTGTTAGTTTGATGTGAGCCATATTGAAAATTATAGAATAAAATATCTTTTTTGTTCGCAGGGAAAGTGCTGTATAATACTTTTTTTATATAATTTTTATAGATGCCATTGAAATCTACTATATAAAAGAAATTATAATATATATAATTTTTTTCTTTTTTGGTAGCTATACAGACCATATTTTTTTTTTAAATGATTTGGTTCTAAAATTGTATTAAGATTGTCCTTGAGGGTGGCCGAATTGTCTGTAACGTCAGATTTATAAAGGAATAAAAATGTTTTGAGACTAAAATGGATAAAATGTTATTTATTTAAGCTATAAAAATTTTTTTTTTGTTATTTCTACTTAGTAGGTATATTTTCTCTGAATGGAACTTGGAGAACTCATAGTGGCCTTGAGTGAGGCAGGTTATATTTTCTAAAAACAATTTAGACATTTAACCACTCTTAACCCAAAGCTTTTCTGGCAAAATACTTTTAATTTACTATATTTAAGGCATGATTTACAAAGTCATAAAGCCTTGTCACATTTAAAGGAATGCTACCTGAGCTGAACTACAGATTTTTTTTTAAATATTTTTTTTACCTTATTTATTTTTTAAGTCCGAGTAAACAACTAATAGTAAAGAAATTAGAAAATATTTTTGCATTCTTCCATGTTATCTTTAGTTATGTTTGGTTAGTATATTATTTTTTAAAAAATAACTTAATACATTTCTAAAAACGGTAATTTTCCTCATTAACATAAATTTGGATATTAAAATTCATAAAAATTATTGCTACTAATTAATTAACTGTAGTTGAATTTTAAAAAAGAAAAAAATGTAATATAGTAAAGAAAATAATTCCAATAAATTTGAAGTTGAGATTTAAATTAGGAAAAGTTTAATCTGAGAGGTGGATCAATGCAGCTCTTTCCCAGGTACGCCCTCCTTCCCCCTTAAGCAAATACAAATCAAACCAACACAGCCTAACTAATTCACAATAATTGAACTAAAAATATTACTAAATTAGACATATAAATATATTTTATTGAGATTTGTTTTATGTTTAATAAATGTATTAAATGAATAAATTAATGGTCAAAATTAATTTTATTTATTATAGATCATAATAATATTGACTATAAAGCCTACATTAATAGAGGGTTTAATGATCACAAATAAATTTACAACCAAACTATTCAACCACTCTTTCTCATTGAATAGATGATTATATTCAACCAACTATAAAGATAGTGAAACATTATTTTTTTTAAAAATAATATTATACTAATGTAATAATAAGAAAATAAATCAAAATTAATGTTATGTATAAATAGAACATGCTGATAAATTTTTCGATATTCGATACCCTCAATAGGATTTACATAGGCCTATAATTTTGATTTTATTCCCTGTATTCAACAAGTCTTGCATGTCTATGAAAAATAAAAAATTGGAAATTGGACAAAATATTAAATAGCTAAATTTTATTCTACTCTGTCAATTTACAAAATATCATTAAACTTAAGCCTCAATAATATTCCTAAAATTGTATCCATGATAGTAAGTTATTAGGATCCACCATAAATTCAACCATTAAACCAAACTAAACTAGATAAAAACCATTCAAATATGAAGGAGACCTACAACAAAACATAAATATTTAAAACTTTTAAGAACTGAATAATTGAAAGTTTTCAATATTTTTTTGAAACATTAATAACTTTTAAAATGAAATAGAATTTGTCGTTGTATTAACAGTTTCAAAAACTTTAGTCCATGTTTGTGTTACCCTACAGAAAAATACGAAAAATATTAGGAATAAGGTGCCTAAATACCTTTTTGTTTTTATTATAAGTTACACCTTCTTAGACTAAATTATCTTCATTTACACTACATGATAAGTGTTAATAAAAATGAAATCATTTTAGATGTGATTCTACTGTCCCGAAATCAATACCTCCCTTCATTTTCAGATTAGATATATTTTAATCAGTGCAAATATTATTAAAGGTGTTAGGAAGATAGAGAATAAAATATTTACAATTGAAGGAAGACCTCCTGGTAGGCGACTTGGAGGTGTATCCAATTTGGTCTCACCACGCACAGTCTGAAACAATGAATTTACCAAAACTCACTTACACATTGAGAGATTTATATCTCTATCAAATATAAGTAAGTGAATATCTCTAAAAAATTTCAGACGTTCAATTGATGGGCCTTAACTCCGCATAAGTTTATAATGGGCTTTATTTAGTTACATTAACCATTTTAAAAATTATTACATTTGTTTAGTAGCTTTTATTAATTTGAAATTTTTTTACAAATAAAAATCAAACTTGACTTACCGTGTGGTCTGGTATGGTTGTCATCATATTGCTGTCTACTACACCATTTAATTGGAGGTTCGAAGTATGAGCAGGGCTTCTGGGAGTCGCGACTTTTCTGTAGCCCTATAAAACAAAAAAATTAATTAATTATAAAAAGAAAAGTAAATTATTAATGAAATAAATATTAAAAAAATATTTGTAGTCATACAATTGTTAAAATCAGAGGTTAATAATTTTAATTATGTATTATAAATATTATAATTAACAATAATTTAGTTATTTTCTTGTGATAACTATAAGCTCATAGGTATTCTCATTTGTATTTTAGGATTTTATCAATGGGTAATACTATTACCAGGATTGGGAATATTAAAGTAATATTGTTGGGGAATCAAATACTAATTAATTATTTTTTAATCAATATTTATTCATAAAAATAAACCACATTTTTAGTTTCAGTAAGAAAAATCAAATAAGTATTAAAAATTTTATAAATATTATCATCAAAATGTTGGAATACATTTGATAAGATTTAATTGAATTATCATCATACTTAACTGGCACAAAAATAAAAAGAATATATTTAATCATGGATCAAGAATTATAGTGATCATTTATAAATTGTTAATTCATTAATCGGGAAATCTGAACTTAAGAGCATGTGAACTTTGGGTTGGGTATTATTCTCAATTTGGAAGGCCTTGAGGAAGAAAGGTAGGGTCCTGTAAAAGGGATATTTTTTTAATGTATAAATTCGCCTCCATCTCCTTCAGGTTCTAGTATCTAATCTATCAGTGATATAATTTTTGACTAATATTTATAAGTGATAATTTCATATAAATGAATACATTTCCCGTATGTCTTAGAAACATCAATATTATCGTTGTGGTTTAGCAGTGGTTGGCGTGTGTCCAAGTCCATTTTTACAGCGTATAAAACAAACCTTGACTAAATGATGTGGTTAATTTTGAAAACATATTCCACTTATTTTCAAAATTATACTATGACGGAGAGCTTATGATTTAGGCTAATAAAGAAGACATGAAAAAGATGTTTTAGACTTTGTACAATTTGTACAAACTAACAAAATAGATAGGGATTAAAATAGTTATTACTATTAGAGTTTTATTTGACCGCAACCGGACCATATTCCATTGATACACACGGCCAATCCAATGATCCAGTATAACAAAATAGATATTACGTATAATTAGTGAAATTTCAATTTTTATTATTCTATATCTCGGGCATTTATGAAGATAGAGGAAAACAAAAAAAATATTTTTGAATCACTATCCTTAAATCTTAAATTAAAAAGAAAAAATAGAAAAGATAATATTTTTTTAGGATTTCGGTCCCAGATACCTGTGGACGCAATCGGACATCCTGTGCTTGCAATAAATCGCTGAGAAAAAAAATCTGTGAAAAAAACCAATACATATTTTAGCAGGGATTAAAAAGTATACATTTTTTATCAATATTGTAGTAATAATGTGAAAATTATCTGAACTGCTTATAAAACAAAAATTCATGGAAATCTGTCAATTATTATCGAATATATTGTGTATATTGTTAATACGTTCTACTTTACTACTCATATATATTATTTCCCAGAGTTTTTTTAATAAGTACAAAGTTTTACTTTTTATTGCAAAATGGGGGCCGATTAATGGTTTCATCCACGATCAGAGATTAAAAAGATCGTAAAGTAAAAAAAATACAGTAACACATTACAAAATCGATATAATATTAACAGTCAGAGACTGGACAATATGTCATTCACACGGGGCAAGTAATTTAACACAATATTTTTATTTTTGATATTTTTATTAGCATGTATATTATTTTTTTCTCAAGGGAATGTATATGTAATGGCAATACAGATCATTGATTTCTTTTCGCAGATTAGTATAATTAATGAGTTTCACTTTTTATGCTTTCCAGTAGTATTTTTAATATTTGAAGATTAATATTTAATATAGGCTTATTTAAAATGTTAATATTTTAGAAAAAAAATCAAGTTCTTTATTTTCAATAAAATCACTGCAATGAAAATGATGAAAGTCTTCATCCAATTTCCAGTCAGTGGTCTACACGTGCCGTAGTCTAAGGCCGGTCAACCTGTGACCAATTTCCCGGTTACGGACCGATCTTTGCCGAAGATCACCGAACGCAAACTTTTAACTCCTATTTTTAATTTTTAATACACAGCTTTCTCACTAATTGAGGTAGAGTTAGTGTTCTTGCAAAATGTGGAAAAAATCAATTACTTTCTCTTACGCATGCGTAAACGTAATTCCTTAATACACCAATATTTTAAAAAGAGGCACAAATTATGAAACTAACAGGTGGCCCATTCACAATTTAAATTGATGTAATATTTACTTTTATTACTACTCAGATTTTATTTTAAAATATTTTATGCTCAGTTTCAATAAAATTAATAAGTTACGTGTTTAGTTTTATCACTCTTCAAAATTTAATTAATAACATGAAATAGTATTAAATTTACTAGTTTTCACTATCCCATTTGAAGAATACAGTTTTTTCATCCGTACATTATGAAAATTGTGAGGAAGCTATAATGATCTACTAGGCAGAAACTTTTCACATAATAGGAATCGAATATAAAAACATGAACCAATAAAACGCGAGATGAAACAATGAAACCCGATGTTGTTGCCCATTAAAAAAATAATGAACAATAAAAGTACAGACAGAAAGGAGCCAAAGGAAAAAAAAGTTTAAATTCACATCACATTTTGTAGTCTTCTGGAGTACGTGAGGGAATGAACGTACGCATCCTATCACGTCACGAGTATTTATTGCTCAGGATTGGATGATGAGTCCTTATAGATGTCGTTAAAAATATTATATTGTCAAAAAATGATATTTATCTATGTAATTGATTAACAAATAGCAAATTATCCGTCATTATTACTGTTTAAATAATAAGGCTCTTTAGACTGATGAACCAAACATGGTATTTCGGGAGACATCGTGGTCTGCACTATGCTCTAACTAATTTATTTATCCAGTAAATAATGTCTAGTACTCATTTGAATGCTGATTAAAACGAGTCAATCAAACCAAAAATAAAAGCCAAATATTGTCTTAATTAAGAAAATTTGTTTAATCTAATTGTTTATTTATTTTTTGTTAGTTTAAACTTCTGTTAAAACAACTTAAATAATAGATAAAAAAAATAAAAATGGCTCATTGATAATACTAGATGATAATTCATAGAAATAATATTACCAATTTTTAAACTTTAAGTCACCAGTAGAAATTTAAGAGGAATAAATAAAATTCCTTGAAAAACAATAATATCTTTATCTGAGAAAAATGGTTTTTAATAAAAAAGTTTTTATTGCTTTTTAGTAATAAAATTATTTTTTACCATTTAAATAAAATAAAATAATTGAATAATAGATAGAAATTAAAATTATTGCTATAGTTCGTATATATAAAAAAAGAATTAGTTACCACTAAATAGAAATTTGTTGAGTTGACAGCCTTGATATTTTTTGCCGATTTAAAAATTTACATTAGTTTCCTGACTAAGCAGATCACTCAACAAGCTCTTTTTCATTAATACTGAATAACGGTCAAGATAAAAAGTTTATTTTATTTTTAATATCGATGAAGAAAGAAGGCGGTATTACTTAAGTAACTGGCAGAATATCTAAATATCTACTAAATTTTATTGACGTAGTAGACAAATAAGTAAAATACGTAAATTTATTACTCATAATTGATTAAAGTGATATTAAAGGCAATAAAAAAATATATTACAACATATTCTATAATTTTCATCAAGATGAAAATTAAATTTCCAAATTAAAAATCCAAGTATTTTTGTTTACCAATTTGTTCGCTCACTGAAAATTGTCTCAGAAGAAATGTATTTGAAATTAGAAAGGGTCAAATTCGTTCCTTTAAATCCTTTTGTTGAATGCAAGAAAAACAAAAAATGTAGGTTTGATTTTTTATGTATTCTGTAGTACATTAATAAAAATGATAGTGTTTACGCTATAACGCGATAAGATAGAAATTTAACAAAGGGAATTTCCTTGAGACGGTAATCATAGATTCGAGATAGCCCTGAATAAATCTTCTCTTCCGTCTTTGATTCGCTGCTGAATATTTTATATA
>NW_027114044.1:473345-482155 GCF_000696795.3 Halyomorpha halys
TATATATACTCATATGATATATGAAAAAATAACATAATATTTCTCCTTGTGAATGCAATACACTACAATATATACACTTAGGATAAGGAACAAAGAATTTTTTGAGAATTTCGTTCCTACCTTATAATTATTTTTTCAACCACATCATTAACATATTTAACTTTGATTCGATAAACTTCGAATTTGGTGTAAGCTAAAAGAGTGAAGTTAAGAGTCAATTAATAAATTATTATAAATTTTCAATATTTTTAATAATGGGCGAGTTGGGTTTTTCGTATTTCTTTATTCATAATTAATTTCTTTATTCGCAACGGTCCTACGTTAGTTTTAGCAATAGTGGAAAATACAATGATAGTTAATAACAGGTAAATAATTATCATTATGGTTAGTTATTATATAAAATAATTTAATTAATTTAATAGTTGCATCCATTAATATATTGTTTTTAAATACATGGTGATATAATATCATATTACAATACTAAGGGTAACTTTGATCCTTCATAAAATCCTTAACGCTCCTTACTTTGTCACAAATTAAGTCATCCATCATGACCTCAATGTCCCATATGTTGCCGATTTGGCCAAAACCAGATACCATTCCTTCCAAGGAAAACTTCCCATCTACCCAAATCCACTTGTTTCTAACCTGGCTTCTCCTTCATTACCTAATAATCCTCCTAAGCGTCTGAAAAGAAGATAGCCTCGGGATCTTCTCCTCTAGAAATGTTATTGGAGTTCTATAAATGGGTAGATTCTCCACATGTTTGTATCATGTCACTATCTCACCTACAGCAAATTTACTTGTTGTATATGTGTTATACAGTTGTAAATAACAATAAATAAATGATTTAAAAAAATGGTTAATTTAACATATAAAAAATATATTTTTAATTTGAGGTTATACTCAGTACATAAATTAATAAAATGTAGGTTAAGTGGTAAATGCTAGATTGAAAAAATTGATATTTAATCACACTTTCTTTTAAACGTTAAATATGACTAAAAGTTTATTAACATGTAAAAACAGTACCGACATGACACATTTATATTTCAAGAATAATTTATATTTTTCGTTTATTTCTGTTTTTAAATGTGTTTAGTAACAAGAAATATATATATATATATATACCCCCCCCCCCATTCCGCTAAACGATATCAGTTATTTAGGTCAAATTACGAAATTGTTAAAAAAACAAGTGAAAACGATTTGTTTGCCGAATTCAATCATAAATTATTATAATTGGAGAAGTTTGTCGGGGGGTGCGGTCAGCAAAGAACAACACCAACAAAACCATATTATTTATTTTATGCCGACGTCTCGACCTGAGTTTCAGGTCTTCATCAGGGGTCATGGCGTAGAAGGTAGGCCAGCAACTGGGTTAATATAAATTATTATATTATTTTTTTGCCATTTGGTCAGCGAATTATAAAAATTAATTAAAATAAGACATTCAGTAAGGCTAAGGACATAGGTTAATTTTTATTTGGATTAATAGAGAAAAATTGGGTATCCGTAAATCAGAAATATTAATTTTATCAAGTGACGTTCCATTATAATAGTAGAATTTTATGTACTTTATTATTATTATCTGTTTTTTTTTTTACTCGTAATCGCGGAATAAGCACTGGGGTGGGCGACATGGTCCAACCACCCACAAATTTATTTTAAATTGTATTGAACTTTTAAGAATTTCCGCACAATTCTTATTGTATCTAAGAGAACCGTAGGTCGAGCCTCTTAGCACGTGAAGTGGTAATTCCTATTCATCTGTTCCTGCCACTGTTGACTTCGAGATCAGCCCATTCGTCGATATTATTGTTGACGTTACCTTTACAGACTCTAAGTGCTCCAAGCTCCTTTAGTTCGGCCGCTAATTCCTGATATTTCCGAAGCTTCTCACCGACAGCTGAGCTAATGTAGTTATCGTTCGGAATGGCAATGTCTATAATCTTTTCTTTCATGTTTGTGAGGATTATTATTATTGTATGTTCTCACGTCGTTAAGGCGTCCAAATTTTATCCACCTCCTATTTTATCCGCCGCCTATCCACGTTGTTCCAATTTTAGGCGCTTTTTAAATATTACTCGATTTAACAATCCCAAATCTCCTTATCCGGTTTTAGGAAAATGTTTCAAATGTGATATAGGGCCGTCGCTCCCTGGGGGTTCTACCACGGTGATTCGAGGAGTCCAGAAGCGGATCTCTATCGAGAGCTAAGTCACCGTTCCAATAATCCACTAGCGTAAGCCAACCAAGTTACAACCTTCATTGGACCCCTCACCTAATCTTATAATGCCAAAAGGCAATCCAAGGTATCCTTCACACCCAGCTATACATATAGCATACCTCCTATATGTACGTACCAAATACCCACTAAAATCATTACAAGAGGGTGTGAAAAAAAAATAAAAGAAAAAAAAAGGGTTCTACCAAACCACCCTTGACAAGCTACAGAGCTATCAGAATTCCGTTCTCCGGCGAATCGTCCGTGGAACAACTCTACAGAGGGCCAGAAACACCACCATTCACCAGGAACTCCAGCTACCCTCTGTGCCGGAGTATATAGGCCGAAGGCACATCAAATTCTTTGATGGGCTGAAGGCCTGTGCCAACCAGCTATTCAGAGAAATCACCCCTCCACCAAGACCTGGGAGGTGGCAAAGCACAGTCCCCTTGGTAGACATCGTCGCCGAGGGAAGGACTTCGGGCTCTGCAGCTTGAAGTCATCACACCACCACCATCACCAGCCGGAATGGCCCCTCCCCATTTCTTGTAAGCCCCCAGCTATCATGCCACCAATGTATAACCGCCTTCAGCGGACCATGTTTGCTCATCTTATAATGCCATACGGCAAACGAAGATATAATATAAATTGTATATGTATAATGTATTGCAGTATTATTATGTATTCTGTAACCATATAAAAAATAAAGAGGTTTGAAATAAAAGGGGTTTTGGTGCATTGCAGAGGGCCTAAAACAGCACCATACACCAAGAACTCCAGCCTCCCTGTGTGCCGGTGTATATAGACCAGAGGCACATCGAATTCTTTGATGGGCATAAGGCCTGTGCCAACCCGCTATTCAGGGAATTCGCCCCTATAACAAGACCTGGGAGGTGGCAAAGCACGGCCCCCTTGGTTGACGTGCTCGTTGAGGGAAGGACTTTGGGCTTGCAGTCTAAAGTCACGCACACCATCACCACCACCAGCCGGAATGGTCCCTCCCCGTTCTTTGTAAATACTCGGCTATCATATATCGGGCCTGTAAACCTTTCTTAAAATGCTAAGCGGCAAAACAAGATTAATTTTAATGTATGTATTTATATATTCTCTATTCTATCTATTCTATTTATGTATAAATAAAGATATTGAGAAGGTAAGAAAAAATGGGGGGTGGTTTGGTGGGGCGGGTCTGGCCGGACAGGATTGTCTTTTTTTTTGTTATGATCTCTATACTCCAAAAAAGTTTCATTTTAAGAGCTGTTTTGATTGTGTTATATTCATTCCAAAATTTATCGAATTTTCTCAGATTATTGAGCTGGATTTAAACCGGCCATGAAATTATTTTTTCACAATTAGAATGGAATTTTTACTAATGATGCATCGTGATTAATCCTGGGTCTAAAATTTTATTATAATGAAAATTATAATATTATGATATTATCATGATTATATTATTATGATATTAGGTAGAAAATTTAATAAAAAGCAATTCGATAATTTTATCAGAGATATTTTCACCGTAAAAAAATAATTTAAAAAATAGTGTTTAAAGTCTATCTTTGTTACAGCTGCAATGATAAATCATTTAATTTAGCAAATTGGAAATAAACAATTTTTTTTCCAAACCATTTATCTTTAAGATTCAACTCTCTAATTAGGTACTTCTCACTCATTCAATTCTTTATATAGTAATTATACAAAGAATTGAATGAAATCATTGAACAAAGCATTAATTAAGGGCCCATTATTTTCTTAGAGCATTCTCTACGAAGTTAAAAATAATGTGTACTCATGTACATGGCAGACATCGATGTATGAAAAATATCGATGATTTCATTGAAACTGTCGAATTTTAAACTATTTGAAATGTATTAGTATCAATCATACGAAGGAAGAGTTTACAATATTTACATTTTCAGTACCCTTAGAAATTACACGTAGGTAATCAAATTATCAATAAACACTCGATGCAATTTCAAATAAATTTAAAAAATATTAATGTATTTAAAAAACTAATACAATATGGAAGCTCAATTAAAATTATTATTTAATTGAATTATATGACAATATAAGACATAGATTGGTATACACACTTCGGCAGGAATAGCAAACAGACACCAATATTTCTTGCTAACACTATCTACACTTCAACTTTTTCATGAGTTCATTCCTTAAATTCCCGACTTTCACAAGAGTTTAGAATTTACGATAATGAAATTTTAAAACATTATAATTGCACTTAATGATTCGTTTTTCCTTAAATTTAGGACACATCTTTTTATTTAAACACGTGTAACACACTTAAAAATGAAATTACTTATGTCATTCATCTATTGAATATTTTAATACTAATTGAAAAACTGTTATACTTTTTAATTCATAATTTTTTTTTAAACATTAGTTTATTTTCTAATTTTTTTAACGAAGAGATTTCAAAATATGTTAATAAATATTTAACATATAAATGTATTAATAGTTTGCAATAATAATTTTAAATGTTATAAATAATTTGTGTACCTAATTATATGTGAATAAAATCACACTTAACCAAGATTTTCAAGTCATTTCGAGTTTAATTAAACTTAAAATTCTTCATATGGAAAGCATTTTTAATTTGTCCATTAAAAGTTTTCAATCACGCACATTTAATGAAGTTAAATTAAAAATCAGTAATTAATGTTAGAAAGGAATAATAACGTAATAGAAAAAAAAATCTGGACTGGGATGAGGAGGATAGTGTTAATTAATTGAAAGGGCTAAACTAACTTACAAGAAATCTTTTATATTTTTCTAACTGTTAAAATTATGTAATTAACAGTTTTTGAAAATTTAATTAAGTAATAATGAGGACTTACACAAAATGTATTGTGAATTCCCGACTGATTCCCAAACCTATGGAATCCTAAATACATTCCTGAGATCTGCAACTGGTAGACCTGTGTTATTTGATATTACCTGACCTATGAATCCTAAAATTTAAAATTCTATAAACGGTAATTTTTTTAGGCGGAGTAGGCAATGTATCTCAATTTTCGGAATAATAGCTTCGGTTTTCCAGGTGAAGCTAGAACTATTCAAAGAAGGAAATCTCTCCTGACAGTTCTCTGAAGTATTAAAGAGATCCTTAAAGCATGAAGGTTAACATATGTTTGTTTTCCATTGATCCGATATTTTTTTTTCTATTCTCAAACCCCTAACTAGACCATATCCCCGTTCGGATTTCATCCTTTTGTCTGCTCTATGAGAACTTATGACAGGGGATACTCAGGCCCCTGCAGAACCATTATGAAGTGGAGTGGCACAAGGTGCAGGTAGCAGGCAGACCACAGAACAGCCGACAGAGGAATATGCTCTGTCACCACTTCTTAACTAATCGCACCTTAATGTGGTCCTTCTAGTACCTGGGACCTCAGTTTTTGTATCCTTTTCTTCTGACTCGTGACAGATTATTTGTTTTTCAAAATTAATTGCCTTCAGGACTAGCCAAGTCATCCTTGAGGTCAGTG
Source organism: Halyomorpha halys (assembly GCF_000696795.3). Taxonomy (NCBI): domain Eukaryota; kingdom Metazoa; phylum Arthropoda; class Insecta; order Hemiptera; family Pentatomidae; genus Halyomorpha; species Halyomorpha halys. Next base: position 479,079 of record NW_027114044.1, read on the forward strand.
GAACCTTGTGGCTAGACCTTAGGGAAGTTTAAGGATTAAAAACGATAAGGAGAATTCTTCTCCTTAAGAATTATCTATCTTAAAATAATTTTCTTTCATAACAATAATAATTTCGCAATTAATATCAATATTATCAATATAATATCAATAACAATAATTAATATCTATTTTAGACAGAAAAAAAAAGTTGAATAAGAAGAAACGTAAAGGTAGTTCATCATAAGAAATAAAAACTTAGAAAAGTGTTCCTTTTAATACTTGTAGACCAAACAGTCGATCTACTATATTTTAAACTCTACTACTAAAATCAAGTAGAAAGTCTTACAGAAGGGCAGGTTATTAGAGTGTAAAAAAAAAAATCACTTCAGTGAGATATAAGATTCCAAGATTATTAAGAGGAAGAATCCAACAAATTTAGGAGGAAGAGATAAGAAAACATTATGCAATAAAAAAAATAATAATAAATAAATAAAGACGTGGAATGGAGCGAAAGAAACATTATCGAGTATGGTTCACGTTGACTAGGGCAACGTTAGGTAGAACAAATGGTTAACGTTGATCAGGCCAGCACTGACCTACAAAGAAGTGTATGAGCTCTAGGTATTTATAGGTGGCATTTTTGTCCTTATAGGCTAAAAAGCTTTATTTATGCAATTTCACAGTCCCAAATCTGAGTTGTTATCGAATTGATTTGTAAATCAAACCTGCCAAGCTATGGCTAATTAAATTATAAAACTTTTGTGATTATTGTAAATTCATATTTTTTTTTTATGGTAACTAAGCACAACTTAAAAAACCTACTAATTCTAAGATTTCCCTTATTTATATTGAATCAAGTTCATAAAATCTAATAATATATTATACACTTTTCCAGACAAAAAATGATAATAACTAGGTTTTCACCAAATTTTAACTTTTTCATTTAAAATATTTTTAGTTCACAATATCTATGGTCATGCTTATAAGTTTGTTTTGATTAGAGAAATAATTTTTAATAAGTAATACCAGATTGCTAAAGGTACATTGCCAAAGATGCAACTGATTATTATTTAATGAAAGGAATATGGTCCGGGTGCGGTCAAGAAAAACTCAAATAGTAGAAATATACTAATTTAATGAGCCAACGTTTCGCCCCACGTTGCAGGGCTTCTTCAGGGCTATTTTGACGGCAGTCAAAACTAAAAACATTTTTTTTTAGTTTTGACTGCCGTCAAAATAGCCCTGAAGAAGCCCTGCAACGTGGGGCGAAACGTTGGCTCATTAAATTAGTATATTTCTACTATTTGAGTTTTTCTTGACCGCACCCGGACCATATTCCTTTCATCTTCACACACGGTCAATCAATAATCTTCCACGATTATTATTTAAGATTATTGATTAAATAGTAAACATAGGGCCTATGTAGGCCTAAGTATTTAAACATTTAAAGTGAATTACAGAAGCAAAATTAATTGAAATATTTGAGGAAGTTCCTTAAACTGCTCCTTTTCCTTATAGTGTGTCTATCTTATCTTTTACGTGTCTGTTCATTTTATGGATCCTAAAATATTTTCTTATTAAATGTGTGTCAGTACGATGAATAATATTGGTCAAGTTCCAACTATATTTGTTTAGACCACACATATTCTAAAGAAATTTCCTTTAATGATTAACATTTTTGTTAACCATTATCACTGAAAGATATTATGATATTCCTCGGATTTTTAAATACTCTTTTTAATTTATTCTCATTCTTTGACGAGTGAGGCATGCGTGAATTTAATGTAACGTATTGTATTTGTCTCAGGAGTTCGTTAATTGTCAAGGTAAACTAGAGGACAGGTTCCACTGATGTTGACGAAGATTTTAAAATAAGAAAAATTTTCATTCCTCAGCGTAGTTAATAAATAAATTATTTCGGTTATCAGCATCAAAATGAAAGAACATAACTAAAGCTCCAACTACCGATTTTATAGTGCTTCCATTACTTTTTACTACAATCTTTTTTAATTTTGTAATCACAAAACATTATTTTGCAAAATAAATTATCTGAGCAATGGAAAAGAATATTAATTACCATTTACAAATATAAATACAAAAATAACTAACTACGCTTATACAATGAATTGATTTTTTTGTTTAGTTTTTTGTGGGACGTAAAATATTTTGAAAATTCACAAAATATTAATTAAAAGGAAATATTAATACAGTACATGAGTCAGTACAACTATTTCCTTTTTATCCTCTCATCATCTTTTTTAAGGGTCTTTTTTGTGTATACTTCCATTGGGAAAGAAATTAAAATTTTTAAAATACGTTTGCGCATGCGTAAGCTAAACTTAGGACGGAATCGGATAAAATCTATAAACATCCAACAAGACACAAACTCCAAATTCGCACAAAATACTGAAAATATCATTGAAACCAATAGTTCGAATTATTATGACCGAATACAAATTAGGTTACCAGCAGACCAAGAACCAAAGTTGTTCCCTAAAACCTTAAACGTAAAATTTCTAGGGAAAATGTTCGATTTAAAGGACATAATTTAGGAAGGACAATTATCCGAAATCATTAATATCTATAACTCATTAAAATTGTTGGATTTGCAAATCAAAATATAAAATCATAACTAATAAAAATGAATGATTAATTGATAAACTCAGTTAAAAGAAAATATCAATTTTAGGCATCTGTATCCATATTTTATTCTAATCCAAAATTTTCATTTTAAACATATTACAATGACGTGTAGTAAACTTCAACAGGTCTTGTCTTGTAAAAAACATTACATACTACTTAAAATGGGTTCTTAAAATGACGACTTCCGAACGTAGTATGATCGATATTCCGTGTCGTGTTGTAAATAGCGTGTCAATCTTTGACGGGTATCGTACCCCATAATCGAATGAAACGTCGCAGTGCGGGAACCCATCGCTGACGTTTTGTGGTATCGTATCCTAGTTGAAATAACCGGGGGAGAAAGTAAGGAGGAATAGCGTTAAAAATAGACGCGACCTTGAAGCAACTGAGCCAGTAATCTGCGAATGAACCTGATTCGTTTGATACCGTTATGATACTGTACTAATGATTACATA
>NW_027114044.1:482255-484803 GCF_000696795.3 Halyomorpha halys
AAAGTAAAAAAGAAAAGTACTTAGATCAGTATACGATATCGTAGACCGGGTCGGTTTGAGCTCAGTGTTTCTATAAGGTGTTATTGACTTGTGGATGAAGAAATTTAGATCACACATCGAAATGAATTTCATCATTCGACACGAAATGGTATTCGACTTCAATTCTACAATCTTTGTTTTAATTAATAATAAAAGTAACAAAATAACTAATCGATGAAATGATTCATAGATAGCGCATCAGAATAATATTCATGAAAAATTACCAAATATTAGGTGAATCTAGTGATTTAAATCAATTTTTATTGGGACCGGCAATGCCAACGCACAATATGGAGCCGAAATCGGTACTTAACAAAATGACACATAATATTTTCTCGTTGGAAATACAACATTGCAGTTACAAAAAAATAAATATATTAATATAAAATGTAATAATGATAACCCGGAACCTAAATAAAAAAAAAGTCTTTTTTATGAATACCTAATTTTAATTACAAGTCTATAACAGTGAACTGGCTATAAATAATGGAGTCTTTTAATTATCTCACGAATTAGAAAGTCATATTTAAAAAAAAAAATACAAGACAATTTTTTTTTATTAATTTAATTGGTAATCTATAAATTCAGATTTGGAATTAAAATTACTAAGGTTCAACGCAAGTTGGGTTTTATAAATTGAAATTCATTCAACAGAAAAATACGAACTATGTTATACTCCACTTCAAGTTTTATAAAATGTGATTTCGGAAGAAATATTTATTTATTATTCCTTCATATTAATTGTTCGTGTAACCTTATTACTTTAATCGATCAATTCAATTTTCTCACCCACTTTAATTTACTTTTAACTTTATGAAAAACTTGAACTGATTAGTAAATTTATGTATTTATTTATCATTTAAATTTGCCTACTTAAAAATACTTTACATGAGTTGTACTCGCTTCGTGAAACAATGTTATTTAAAGCTACTGCAGCTAGACAGTAACAACCCTTTGAATCTGCTATATAATTAGGTAACGTAGATAAGAAAATATTGGAGAGCTTCGGAAAGTTTATCCCGATACTACTTAATGATCCGCTAAGTATCAAAACTAGAATGGGGGGAGATCTTGGATAGATATAGGAAATTTGTCAAGGATAAAGACCTCTTGTTATTACGAGAATCGACCTATAACTCGTGGTACGGTAGGGTCTTCATTAAAACAGATGCTTCTCAAAGCTACCTAAAAATCAGTTGTCCTATAACTCACTTGAGAATAATTGTCCAACTACGACTTTCCGGTAAATATACAATTAATCTAAATGTCCAGCTTGTGATGGAACGGCCCTGGAGGATTGTTTCCATTTTTTAACAAATTGTCCCGTGTATCATAAGAACCGAATCCGATACATGCCGAAGCTAAGCGATATTTAGCCGAAGTCTGTACCGCCAGGAATGGATCTTAAACTGTTTTTTATACATGTAACTCAGAACCTTTTGCTTAGAGCTGGAGACTTATCGTCCCAATAGAAGTTATAGTTTTTATTTTGTTTTCTTTTTTGTTTTATAATATTATTAAATACGAAGTGACGTTTTTGTTTTGCTGTTTTATTTTAACAAATGTGGATAGCCTGGATATATTGTTTGTCATTAGTTTATATAAACGATTTTTAACTGATCATTTTTGTAAAATAACTACAATTGATTATCTATTTCGTGTATTTCACAGGCTAACTCTATTTGTATGGGGGCTTCCCCATAAACAAATAAATAAATTATTATTAATTTGCCCACCCCCTTAAATTTAATTTTAAATTTATTATAGAACTTATTAGTAATTTTATTTTAGTCATAAAGAAATTATTTTTAGCTATTTCCAATATTGTTTCGTTCTCGAATTTATTTATTATTTTTAGTTCTCTTAACTAGTTCATACTACTCACTTTCAAAACTCCAATTTAAATTTCATTTTATTTTATACTTCAATATAAATTTTTAAAAATCTATTTCTTTAAACTACCAATTCAATTTTTCTCTTAATTTTTTATTCATTTTTTTTATAAACGAACTACTTATTACTTTTATTTTACAATAGTAAAAAAAATATTTATAGTTTCTTTCGAAATTCATTTATTTCTTTGTTTCTTTTATTACTTTACTGACATTTTTACTAAAATATATAAGAATGCAAATTGAATAGTCGCCTCCTAATATTTATACAGAGTCATAAAATTTAATTGAATTTAGTGACATATAATTAAGAAATGTAAAATAAAAAACATTACTTAATATTTCTATTTAACTAGTTTATTTTTTGTAAGACGCATGAATATTTACTACACTATATTTGCAAGTTACAATATCACTCCAAGGAAAAAGTGGCAAGAAGTAGCTTCCTTATTACCCATTCAGTAGCAGCTTTATCGCCACTAAACTCAAGATCTATAAATAGTTTAACACTTGTGCTCTACTTTCTCGAATCCTATAATTAGACTTTCGATTAGCGGAATACATCTTCAATAAAACTAAACCTAACTGAAATCACATCAAAATAGGGTTTTAATATA
>NW_027114044.1:484853-487790 GCF_000696795.3 Halyomorpha halys
TATAATTGTTAATAATAAGAAAAATGAATTAATAGTATAATGCTAGGCTCAAGTATAAGAAGATACTAAATAATAATTTATAATTACATTTCCAAGCTCTATGGCAGTGAAATTGGTAAAATATCGGTTTGAGTTAATTTCTCACACTTAATCGTATCATCTATCATATTAACATTATTTCATTTACTTTTCAATAACATTAATTATATTTTAATACTAAATTTTAAGTTGAATGAAAAAAAAAATAAATTAAAATTTAGGGAAATAAAGTCGCACATAGTTTATGGATGAATAAAGATTGGAAAACAAATATCTTCAGTTTTTACCGAGTGTGTTATTTTTATAAATTAATATCTCCAAGTTGAATCAATTTATAGTTAAAAAAATTAGTTTACTTCGTAGATATTTACTTTTCATAAATAATTTATACTATAAAGAAAAGTAAAGAGTAGGGGGGAAAACACGAATAAAAATATATATAAGTTTGTATAAAGTACAAAAATATTGCTAGCATAAAGAGTTCTCTAATTATGGAATGTGATGGTAGTTAAAATTCGAGCAGATTAATTTTTGGTATGAATTTTAAGTATTGGTTATATAAACTTCCTAATAAAAAACATTTACAAAGCAATATATAAAAAGCAATCTCCGAAATGTCGGAAAATAAACTAAGATTTTAATGAATCGGAAGCCCTACAGCTTAATAAGATTTTTATTTATTATTTATTATTATAAAAATAAGTTAATGAAAATTAATTAAAGAGATATAAAAAGAACTATATAAGTAATGATTGTTTAACAACTCTTTTACTTATTTTTTTCTGAAGGATAAACAATTTGTTCCCAAGGACGAGGTGCAAGAAAAACCTCTTTTTATTATCATTTCAACGAACTATAATATTCTGAGAGAAAAGTATCTAAATTCTGTTTTACTCTGAGTGAAAATTTTATAAATAAAAAAAATAGTTTATTTAACAACACGACAAATAAAAGGTTACTTTCTTATCTGTGAGTTTAATTTAGATAATAAATATTTCAATTTGACTCATATCCTTCTAGCAGACTTGAAATTGAATGATGAAATGAGGTAATTGACATTTTTTTGTAACTACCAGAGTTTAAACCATCACGTTGCACCACAGTTTATGTAGCGATTGTACACACCTTTCAGTTTTATAATACTAAGACAAACTGTACACATAAAATTCATGACCACCTACATCGCAATTCCCTAAAGAAAACTAACTAAAAAGTCTCCATTTTGATTGTACCCTTGGCATCTGTTTTGATTTTGGTGGTGCCTCTATTTGGGCTGCAGCCAAGAGAGACCCTACGTTGAGTTCGATTCTTCTCCTACAGTGACCAATAAATAAAGGTTTTCTAAGTTGTATTTGTTTAATGAAAAATGTCGATAGTAAAATTTTCAATATATTACTTCATATAAGTTAGTACAAGAGATGCATACAAGCATATTACAAAATACTGATAGGTATAATTTCCACTTCCATACTTTTATGAAAAAATAAATAAATAACATCTATCACGTTCTTGATGGTACTATACTTGTGTTCTAGAACAATTGATAAAAAGGTAAAGAAATATATTGAGAAAAATTGATGATTGATATTGGAATTTAATTTTTTAATTTAGTATTGAAATCAAAATTTACATACATTTAATTATTATAATTATCTATTTAGCTTGCCTTATTTTCAAAATTAGAACAGTTACTTATATACTTTTCATCATCCTTTCCTTATCCTTTCCACTATCGTAACAATTATTAAACAAATTATAATTGCCTAGCTAGATAATATTTCAAATCTCACGGAAATGAGTCCCACTGGTGCGGATCAGAATACCATGCCAAAGCTATGACTATGGAACAACCAGGCCTTACCAAAACCACAACCAACGGGCGTTGATGACCAGGCTGTTAAACGCCCTTTCAAAACTAACAGACAAACAAACAAAATTTAAATTTTCAAAACTAACAAACAAAATTTACCTACATAACAGAAATACAAAAATTTAACAAGAAATGTATATGTCGTAAATTCCATCAGGTGTTTAAATAGTTATTAAAATTCAAAAGTAATGGAAAATGTTTCTCTTAAATTAATTAGATAAATATTCTCATTGTTTGTTTTTAATAATACGAGTATGATGATCACAAAGGATCTGATGCTATTTAAATATTTTATTTTTAATTCCTTTTAAAAAGGTATAATTATTAATTGAGTAGTTTTAATTCAAAACATAAATTAATGAAGGTGTTCTTTGAAATTTAGGGAAAATAGAAATTTCTGTTTATTAATATATATATTTACAAACCAATACTATAAATAATATTCCGTAAATGAATAAATGCCTAATAATTTAATTTATTTGAACAATTGTGTTAATAATATAAGGGTTTGAGAACAGAGTTGGGCAACTATGAAACTAATACCTAAAATTGCCATGGAAACGATATTTATTTATCAATGGTTCATTCATGAAAAAGGGTCGTAACCATGGAAATTTTGACCATCTCTGCTTGAGAACCTGTAGGTTCAATGTTCATAATACCAATGATCCTTGCCTACTACGAACTTCTCTCCACTGAAGTTCATCAAAGACAATTTTTAATTAATTTTTTTGATCGGACTAAATCCTCCCTTTTGCGTTCTGGTGGTAGCAGATTTCTCGTTCAGCAACAGTTATTGTCTTAGTATTTTGTTCGTTGTCTATCCCTGCCTCTTACACGTCACGGATCCATTTTATTCAATAATTCTTAGATTGACTCACACGTCTTCGGTCTATGTCTTCGTGCATAAGGACATACTGTCTGCCAAATGCAACTTTGATTTAGGCTTTCCAGACGGTTAGCTTATTAACAAAACTAATTTAAACTACTCACTTTATACAGTTTTCACAGCTGACATTCCAACCCAT
>NW_027114044.1:488545-514204 GCF_000696795.3 Halyomorpha halys
GTCACCTACAGCAAATTTACTTGTTGTATATATATGTATACAGTTGTAAATATCAATAAATAAATTATTTAAAAAAAACAAAAAAAATAAATTTTTCTTACTTTCTGGAACTTTTTAAGGTATGGAATAATACATTAGAATTACACCAATAAGGAGAAACAGATAGTAATAAAACCAAAATAGATAGTGCAAAGCACAAAGGTTTATTTTTAAAGAATTCAATGACCCATAAGATAGGAAGAGATAAATTTATACCGTACAGGCCGTGGGCGATGGTAGGAGAGGGTTTTATATTGGTTTTGTTTTGAAATATAACTAGATATCGTGATCGTTTTGGCAGTAAAGATGGTTACACATTACATACTAGGTTTAGTAGGCATAAAAATATAGTTGTTGCTCGTAATATGTTATCTTCCATTTGATAACTTGGTCGTTCTCAATTACTCTATCCGTATTCCACAGGCAGTTTATGGCGCCTGTAGTCGAGAGCTGAGTTAATATCGTAAACTCTCTGCCATTCAAAGTGGTAATTTTTTAAGATAGTTATGAGGCAATGTTTTTTTTATCATTTACATAAAAGAGACATAAACAACATAATTTTCAAATCAGATCTTACTTTACAACATTTTAAAACAATAGCTTTATAACATCTCCTACTTCATAGCAAATGAATATTATAATAAACCCAATTTCAATCTTTCCAACTGACTATAATCACAACCCGCAATACTTTCTCGGATTATTAGGAAAATTAAGTGATAAAAATAATAAATAAGCTAGGAATTTAATTAAAATATTATTTTCATCCTTCTCAATAATGAAATTGAAAAATGAAAAGCTGCAACAGTAAGGACCGATTCATGATGATACGAAAATACGAAAAATAATTTTAAAAATCTTTAAATTCCAAGAAAAAATATATTATTTTAATTAAGCTGTATGATAGATGGAAGTTAACATATAAGTTCTTCTTATAATATATAATCCATTTTAAAGAATTAAATTATATAAGCCTCACTACAAAAAAATTATCCTGGATTGCCCTGACTGAACTTGGTTAGTTAAGGCTAAATGTACCCCGTCATTGGACGCACCAAAATTAGTAGAATTTACTTTTTGATTTTCTCCAGAATAAATATTCCGATTTTCAATCTGTAAAGGACATATTGTGTTTTTTAAACATAGAACTCATGCTAATTGTTTCTTAAAGCCACCAATTGAATAATAAGGAAACTAATATGAGTTAACGATTTTTTTTTTTTTAAGGTGGGATTATAGCAACTTGTAGAACCGTTCACTGAAACTAATGAGATATTTATCGCAGTATACAGCCTACGTAAAGAGAAAAATACGTTTTTGTTTACAAGCGTATGGGGTAAGATGGTTATAACGGCAACTCTGGGCAAAAAGACGGAATGTAGAAAGATGGAATAGAGGGGAGTCACGGGTTTTTCCTAAATAATGAGAAATGGGATGTTTAGGTTGTTAAGATATCGAAATATCAGACCACAACCTCTTATCAACAGTAGTAATCTGTTGCGGGGTCTGCCAGTCAGCGACAAATCTTGATACTCGAAAATTCACACATTTTTTTTATAGATTTCTCAATTGTATCCAGAATAGTGTAAGAGATAATATTATAACTAAATATATTCCTTCATAAATAAACCCTATAAATAGTCTAGAAGTTATCAAAAAATGCTGCCTAATTAAGAGTTTATCAATTTTGGTTTCTTAAGTATCTTATAACTTTTGCGATTATGGAATTAAAAATTAAATTTAATACAAATTAAAATTTAGCAAATAAATTAAAATTCAGATATTTGTTCAGAACAAAAGTATCTTCTTATTATCAAAAATTCATATCCTCAGAATCTCAAATCTTCACTTGTATTATATGTTGTATTGCAAACTTAGTTACAGTCTGTCAGCATTTAATCAATTTTGTCTTCAGATATAAGTAACAGTTAATCTGATTACGATGGAAATTTTAACGATATGCGGGTAGGTAGTTGGTTCTCGGTTCATCCGATTTGGTTCATATTTGAGGATTAATATACCAACTGCTTTCGTCTACGCATGCGAAAGAGCGAATTGTGGATACAGCTATATTTCAACAAAAGCACATCTCGTAGATTTTATTCTTCATCGACAAATAATAAACCTTTAAATATTGATAATAACGTACATTACATTATTGATGGTTGTTGATGATGAACCGATATTGTAACCCCCACCTTCAGCGGACCCAGCCCAACCCCTTATAATGTGGCAAAGGAAGGAAACTAAATACGTATGTATATATTCAGATATATATATTAATTCTGTTATTTAGGAGGGACGATCCACTGGTGAAATGGAACGAGAAGAGGAATCTTTAAGATAATTAAATCGAGCAATATTAAAAAAGCGTCTGAAATTGAAAAACGGCATGAAATCTACCACTCCCAATCTCCACGGTAGCGTTAATTATCTGGCTTTTCAAATAGACAATTATAGCGAGTAGGTTGGTCGATATACGACATGTTACTCCTTACAAGAGGAGATCATAACACAAAAAAAGAAAGGCAGTCCTAGGGGAAGCTTCGAACGGACATTTTAGACATCGCTAATGGATGCTACAACAAATCGAAGTATATAATGACAAGTTTTACTAATGCATCTTTTAATATTAAAATTCATCAAATTACAAAATCTTGCATTAACCTGTTCTCGAAGAATGTGAACGGAAAGAGAATTTTTGAAGAACGAAATAAATGATTAGGAACAGGTGTGAAAGAAGATATAATTATGTTAGATGGAGCGATAACTTTCTTCAAACTGTTCCACAACCGCTGGAGAAAGTTATTTTCGTTGCTGGAACTAGAACCGGAAATCCTGATGAGTGTAGTGAGCCATCCTGGACGGGGCTGCACTAACTCGGGGTAGGAATCTGGTCAGCCAAGGTCGACCGGTCTCATCTCCATTACTAATACTGTAATATCACCTTCTTCATATCCTATAATATTTTACATTTATTATTATTCATATACTATTATTAGCATTTTAAAGAGTGGAACAAAAACAATTATAATTAAGTAATCGTTGAGAATTTAAACAGTAGAAGGGGTTAATCACTACCACGGAGCATTTTAAAAACATATTACAACGTAACCCTTATACAGAATAAAACTTGTTAAATTATGATATAACTTAATTTTATTTTATTAACTAATTATTCCTTCCATAATAAACTCCCTAACCACCCAAACCCACTCGTTTTTAACCTTGCTTCCTCTTCCATTCCTGGCAATCCTCCGAGGCGCCTGAAAAGAAGATGGCCTCGTGACCTTATATTGTAAACTGTTTTTAGAGTTCTACTACTGGGTAGTTTCTCTACATCCTGTATCATATCATTATGTCATTATGATCAAATTTACTGGTTGTATTTTTTATACAGTTGTAAATATCAACAAATAATTTTTAAAAAAATTTATTAACTTATTATTATTATTATAATTTTTATAAAATAACTTTTTATTATTTTCATAATATATCTGTAATAACTGGATGATCAGGTTGTGGTCATAAAAAACAACAAAAAAGTTTTATTAATGGCCAAGGTTTCAGTCCACAAGCTAATGTAAGAATATAAAAGTGGTATGTAAATAAAATACACATAAAAGTAGAGGTATACGAAGGTATCCTTATAAACAATTTATCTTGTATATTGGCTTGATAATTTACACACGAAAACTTCTAATTATATGTTACTTCAAGAATATATTTCATAATAAAAACAATATCAATAACATTTACCTAATTCATATATACAACATGATAAAAAAAGAAAGGAAGATTTATCTCCGCTATTAACACTTCATACATATGTTGTAATATTTTGACATCGTTAATGTATTGTGTTGGATAAAGCAGTAAAATTAGCGTTAACATAAATTTATAACATAAAACTAGACAATTTATTTTTTTATCCACGTTTTATAATTAAATAATATGATTTCCAAACATGGCTTAGTCTACGTGCTCACTATTTATAAACAATAAATGTTTTAAATTATCTAGCTATCATTCATTATAATGCCCATCCGCAAAACCCTACTCCTGTAATCATACTAAAAAGATTTTAAATAATAATAGAAGGCATTTAGTTTATTGCTAAGGATTTTCTGTAATAAGAGAGCGCTTCTTTACAGAAATTTATACAAAATAAAAAATTGAATAATTTCATCTAATTCCAAGAGCGTTCTCATGGAGAATACAGACCCAAACCATAATGCCTTAGTAGAAATCCGTACTCTATGACGGTAAATGACGTGTAACAGAAATTAATGAGGAAGAAGAAATCTTTGAAACAACCAATTGCATCGGGAATTAGAAATAGAGATAATAGAGGATTACATAAAAAAAGGCTCATGAAGTTCCACTCACAGTTAAAGGAGCAGTAACCTACAGTTACAAAAAAAAACCCAGGCGGCTCCTGCAGGACATTCTGTTATAAATTCTATATTTATCAGTTCTGTAGTTGTCACTATAAAATTTTATTTTATCTTAATTTCTTTTTTCTCCTCATATTTTTCTTAAATTCACTTTCTTTTTTTTTTCCATTTGAAGTCAATTATTTAATTTGTTAAATCCATAAATGTCATTGTTTTTGATATTAACTTTAATTTTTTTATTTTATTAAGAATTATAATTTTAATATATTTATTTTATCTTAATTTTTTTAAATTTATAGTTAAGGGTGTCTTTTGTATGATACTTCACCCCACCCCCATAGTCAATTATTAAAAAAAAATGTACCTTTTACATTAACCATGAGAGGCCCACCAGGCCGATATGGTATTAAATAAATCAATAAAAGAAATCTTCAAATTTTATACTCGGAAAAAAATTGAGCGAATAATTTCAAATATAATATTATAAAATTTGGGACGAAAAAAGATTAAAAATTTCAAATTGGTAAATAACAAAACCAGTTCCGAACAATGGAGTAAAAGCAAATGTAGATAGAGAATGAGGAAATGATAGTGTCCCTGCGAGTGCTCTCATCCAGCATGCAACAAGCTGTAGTGGTTGTGTGATTAGAACAATAAAGCATATCCTCTTGAGTATTCAGGGCTTACTTCCTTTAGCTTATAATTCTACAAGACATCAATGCTAAAAGAAATTCTCAAAGATGAAGAATCGATAATAAATTAATTGTTTCATTAATAAAACTAAACATAAAAAATAAATTCTATATCAGAAGCTGATCTATTATATTAAGAGACCATAATATTTTTTTGTTTTCATTCTTGGCTTTCTTTTTTTATTCATGTTCTATAGGTATAGAAGACAAAAACAATTTAGATTTGTTTCCAGAATAGTTCGTCTGATTTTCCTTATATTTTATATTATACCCCTGAAGGCTAAATATCCATTTTAGCCTCTAACGAGTGCAATATAATTAAGCGTGTTATATAAAAATTATTATTATTTAAAATTATATTATTTATATAAATAAGAGATAAGAAGATTATATAAAATAGAACATCTGGATCTCAGATACCCAAAAATTTAATCCAGCGACCAGCATCCAGCTTCGACTGATATATGATGTCGGGACTTAGTAGAGTTATGTTCCCGTTTACGTTTCGGTATTCTAATAGTGGTGCCAAGCAGGACATGCTCGTGTATAATACAGTTCGGCCACAATAGAGTGAAAGTAGTAATGCCCTCATTCAAGGCTTTATCTTTAAGTAACTTTCCATAACCTCCACCGAAGTGTATTGGATTCCTTTTTTTTTCATTTCTTTCCCCTAAAGAAAATCCCACGAAATTTAATCCCCAAAATTCGAAAGCAAATATCTTCCCCATCAAATCCCCAATCTACATTCCATAATTATGAATGTTACCACATGTCATCATTTCCTATACTAGTCACACAATTTCTGATGTTCAATAAACTCTGGAAAATTAATATTCAGCTAATGATTTTAAAGTTAATGATCTTAAGCTTAACACACAATATTGGACAAATGAAATAAACTTAAAAAGTGTTAGATACAATAATGTGATGGATTAAAATTTTAAGATATTCAAGAACTAAGAAATTTTCTAATTTATTGTAGAAGACTGGTAAAGAACCAATAAAAGTACTGATATTATGTTAGAAAGATAAAATGAACAGTGACTACTAGAAACCTTAAGAAGAAAGCAAAATGTAATATTAATAATAAAATAGTATAATAAAAATTTAACTATACCGATAACAAAACAACGATAATTGGTAACACCTCAGTGACAAAGGATACGTTGTAGTATAGAAAAGTTTAGTGATGTACCTCCAGTTCGCAAACATTTTTTTTTATGAAAAGATTATAAAAAGAAGCATTGAAAAACGTATTTTTATAAAATTAAAAAAATAATTGGATCATAAAATAATTAATGTTGTTTAATAAACCAATTTTTTGGTTGTGAAAATGAACAAAGATATTTTTAACGAAACGAACTCAATCTACCAAGGGAGAGACGTGCCCCCGCCCCTTCAGAGAATTTCAAGAGTTCTCAAGCATGGTACTTCTGTCACGTGATCCTTATACAGAATCTAATTTGAACAGTTTTTTTGAAACAAAAAAAATATTTAAACAATAATTACATAATAATTTAAAATATACGATAACTTAAGACAATACCAATGTATCAAGTAGAAATTTATATCAACAGAGATAATGCTTCTTCAATTTCCTAAGTAGGACTAAGTTAGCGTTCCTTCATAATCATAGGAATCTCTTCATAAAGGTTTTCTTTAAATGAATACCTGTAGGTCACCTTCACCAATTTTTCGTTTTAAAGGTAATCTTTAGTGTTCCTAGATGCGTTCCATAAAACGGTTCTTAGTATTGCGCATTGTTATGTTAGGGTGATAAATCCTATCATTGAAATTTTAAGTCTATTGATGTTTAATTTTCGTATA
Source organism: Halyomorpha halys (assembly GCF_000696795.3). NCBI lineage: Eukaryota > Metazoa > Arthropoda > Insecta > Hemiptera > Pentatomidae > Halyomorpha > Halyomorpha halys. The sequence goes on from NW_027114044.1 coordinate 495,501, forward strand.
TCTCCGGTCGAAATGACAGCATTTTAAAAAAAAATATTGACAATGGTACAAACTTGGACAACATTGAATCCGCACATCTAAGCGGAAGACACGGATGTAATAATAAATTAGAATATAATTATAACACTAAAAAAAAAGTGATGATATAAAATGGTATTTGAAACAAGGTCAGCGAGAAAACATATTGATCGGACCTCCCTGTAGAGCCCACGCGATAGGCTTCTTCCTTTATTCCAGTTATTCTGGAAAAGCTGCTTCCAGTTCCAGGTCCTGCCATCGCCGATAATATCGATTTTCAGCTCGAGTGATGAATCGTTCCCGAACAGGTGCGACAGGACCTTTCAGATCGGCGAATCCATCCTTACTGATTGATGATGTTCTCTTATCTCTCGCCTTCCGATGTACCTCTATGGCTCATGTTCCTACCTCGTTGGGCCTCTAGGCTTTCAGTTAAGAGCGTTACAAAAAATAGCAGAAGAGTGTTCATAAAATATGCGTTAGTATCATATTGAATATATCTGCGATGAACGGAAATTGTAGGAGGTCACATACCTTAATAATTTGGCCAGGGCTGTTATGGATAACATGAAATTCTGAATAAAGTATGAGTAAATCACCTGACGACGATCTGTGAATAAAAATTTACTTTATCAATGACATTTATTAAAGTAATGTGGAAGAAAATGATAGTTAGATAACAGAGAGTACTGGTAAAAGGAAGTACCAGTCATACTCGTATGGTCGCTTATCACTTCATGTATCACGCAAAGCCACCACAAAACACAAAGTTGAATTACAATAAAATGAGAAAAAAATTTAGGGAGTTAAAACTAAAAGAAACCGTAACGAACTGAAGGCAGAAAGGAATAGATGCAGAGCTTCTACGAAAAATTACTATCCCTATTTTCTTATGAACCCTAATTAATCTATTAGGTGTGATTTCCTCCCCTCCCTCCCCCCCCAAAAAAAATATATATATGTCTCACTATTATGAATTCCCCATAATTTTGGTTAAATCTAATACGATACGATGAAAATGAAAAAATAAAAAAGTTCTGGATAATATGAGTTCGAATATGGCGGGGGATCCGGATGTGCATAGTTTTAATAAGTTCGATAAAATTCTAAACCACAATCCTTTGACTTCCCATATTTTACAATAATTTTAAAAGATATTGGACAAACTATTGAATTATTACCAAGTGAATGGGGCCAACATGATATTTATAAATGAACGAGACCGTTACACTACTCGTAGTTCTAATATCCTTGTAGTTCTCCTTTTCTGTCTTAACTGTATATACAAGTGTTCATATCTTCAAACGAAAATGAGTTTCAGAATTATATCGATTTGATATATTATAATTCATATATGTTTTTGAGTCTATTAACGGTAATAATAGTTTGATAGAAATATATAATAAACATTCCGATCACTTTATTTATCAATAAATAAATATTATTTATCAATTACTACACCCATATCAAACATTTGAAGTAGTATATACAATTTTTACAACCAGGAATTTTCTTAAAATGACTGTCATTGTAAAGAAAAAGAAATTTCATAAACAAAAAAAAATTGAAGCAACAATTAACAAGGGACAAACAAGAATAAAACTAAAAGCACCAAGCAGGTTCATTGCTGAAACAAGATGGGACCTAGTCTTTATCTCTTCTTAACTGCCCTAACTTCATTATTCGTTAAGAGTTTCTTCCAAAGTGGGTCTCACAAGGTTCCCTAGTATGGATTGTTCATATTAATTTATTACCTGTTTTCATTCCAACCAATGAAATTAAAGACGAATTAACTTATAAAAGTATAAAAGCGATATTTAAAGAGTAGACATATTTTTAAAAAACTGAAATTAAGTATCGAAATAACTGAGTTAAAAATCCCCAGTTAGCGTTTTTTGTCCTGCACTTTTTTAATTTATTTATTTTTTTTAAGATTCTGTGAACTCTTATATGATTATATCGAATTAAGATAAACAGTTCTGAATTAATGCTCAACTATGTACATCAATTTACACCAATTAGTCATTAGATCATAAGACTGTTTCCTTTTGATATTAATGTGGAATTCCCGGACCAAAAAAATTAATTTAAATTTCCATGACTTTTAATTAATGCAACATATCATTATAATAAAAAATGAAAATCTATACCATTAAAAGACGTCAGGGGTTTAGTATTTTGTAGGGAGGTACTGTGTCCTTAACTGCGTTAGTATAAGAAAGTGATTTGTTCATGATCACCCTCAACCGCCTGATTTTTTCCCAATTAAGGCTACCCTCTTTACAGAGGTTGGGTGGGTCCCAGGTGGAGCTCCCGAAAACACAGGGTTGAATCACTTTTGCAGCAACAGAATAAATAATTATCTGTCACAGACGGATCGAACTCGGGTCCTTGGAGTTAATAGCACAGTGCCTTACTCACTGAGACACTCACTCATCGAGACACTAATTACTAAATTTCGAGTAAAAGAAGATAGATACATTTAACTAATGTTGCATTAGCCTGTCCTAAAATCCTATAACCCGTTAATGTTCACCAATTTAAAGATGCGCAGGCTGTGTGAAATTGTAGTAGCTTAAGAAAGCAAAAAGTAGCAGAATAAAATATAGGCACATTAAATAACTAAAAAGTATTTATGATTAATGAGTGCTGGATTTGTACATAATAAATGTTTAAGAAATATATTTTTTTTTTAAATGTAAGTTTGTTATAATTAATAGATAAAGTAGTAGGGTAAAAAATAATTACTAATAAAAACAGAGGTAAACATTCTAGCTTTTGTTTCAGATTGATAATACAAGGCACTTACATCAAGTTAAAAAATTGTAAAATAATTAACTTAATTATCTCCAGTTCCCAGAATGATTCTTAAAACCTAAACTGACGGATGAGGCTTGATCGTTTCTCAGAGGCCGAGATGTATTTAATTTTTAAAATTCCTACAGCTCTGAGTATCTTCCGGTTTCCTATGAAATGGCAGAATCATACCTTTGCGGATTAGATATTCTTTTAACTCTATATGAATGTAGATTTAATTTTCTTTAAAAATTATCAAAACATTTTTATTGGAACAAGGTGTACAAGTTTAATAAAATAATTATTTCATTTAATACATGTTTCTTCAGGGAACTTATAATATTACTTATATTATAAGCAAAAGATTACAATGTGACAGCTCATTGTATCGAAACTCCTCACTTTCTTGTTTAACAAGAACAAGCTGCTCACATCAATAGATCTACATTAAAAACTGACTAGAAATTTAGGAGAACGAAAGAAGCTTTTAAAGTTTACATTTACCTAATAAATGTTTTCTAGAGAATATAGCACAATGTAACACAAATAAAACATATACTAGTGATTAATATATTTTTTTTAATTGACCAGTTTAAATTTAGTTATATAAGCATAAGTCATTGCTCATATAAAATAAGAACTAAATTACGAGAAGAAGATGGTTGGGGGTGCGGTCAAAATGAAACACAAATAAGTTGATGTAACTTTGTAATATGTTTGATATTGACTATTATAAAACTAGAAACTCAAGCCGAAACGTAGGCACGATTATATAAGTTACATCAACTTAGTTGTGTTTCATTTTGACCGCACCCCCAACCATCTTCTCCTCGTACAAGTCATCCACGGTCAACTATCTCTCATAATTAAGAAATAAATTAATTTGAATAGTGAACATGTAAGGAGTAACCAAAACTATGTAATTATAGTTTGATTTGAGCGAAATGGATGATGAATAACGTCGTTTGAAAATTTAAAAATAAGAAAATTTGCCCTAAAACTCGTCGTAAAATTCAAGAAATAAATTAATGTAAGAAGATAATATCTGAACAAAATTAATTAACATTGTAAAATAGTAGATCAATTATGACTAAGGATTGTAATTTAAAAGCCGATTACTTCATAACGTTACTAAGCTGTCTTAGAAACAAAAATTAGCAGAAATAAGTGTTTAAAGAAATGTAAATTAAGCTAAAAATGAAATAAAAAATTATTAATAATAATAAATTATATTCCTTTATTCTCAATATTTGTATTAATTTATTTCAAATACACAAGGTTTTATCTAAACAGGTCATTATCCAGGATAATCTCAATTAAACATAATTTTTATTTATTTTTTTATTATTGTAAATAGTAATCAACATATTCTATTGATAAGATCGTTTCTGATAGCAGTAGATGAGCTTTCCAATTAAAATATTTAATAATAAATGTTATACATAACATAAAGTTAAATAACTATATTAAAATAGTTTAATAATAATTAAGTAAGACTTGGGCATAATATACTGTGATATGAAAAATTGAGATTATCGTTGATAATGGCCAACTTAAGTGAAACATTTGGGGTGTAAGATGAATTAATAAAAACGTTAAGATTAAAAAAACCTAATTTATTATAATCGATTAACATAACCAGAAATTTTAAGAAATCGAAAAAAAAAGAAAGAAACTTATTGAAAAATGTTAGCAACAAAAGCAAAATAATTTACCATATTTTTGTTTCAATAAACTTTCCTTTGTTAAAATATAACTTTTTAATCGATTAAAATATAGGGTTTTATAATTATTTAAAACATTAGTTCTGTATACTGAAACAACAAAACAATTGTTTGTTTTAATTCTGTGGTGTATCGCTGCGGGAGAGGAGCCCCACACACGGGGTCAACGACAGAGAGAGTATAAATAGAAGGAAGGGAGAAACCACCCCCGCAGCACTCTCTGGGCAACCTTTACGCAACTGACCCGTCGATAAACATGTTTTGGTTTTTGGTCAGGATCACCTGTTACCGGTGTGAAATGTTATCGTTTGCTGCGTAACAAGTCTCAACAAAAGTTTTCATTTCATTTAATACTCATCAAAGAGATAATTTACTCTAAGGTCGTTCGGATTATATAACTACGACCGTGGATGAGTGGGAAATAGGAAATAGCTCCAAGGTTCTCCGTAGGAATAACGTGGTATCTTACGTAAAACTCTTGAACTACAGAATATTAAAAAAAAAAACTCAATGAAATATACAAGTAACTCTTGAAATAGAAGAACCTGATACATACAAATCTGAAACTACTCAATAAGAAATGGGCCATACGTCACATTATACTTTCAAATTTATTTTGTTCTCTATGTGTGCGTGCTGTTTAGCTTTTTGAAGGGGGAGTTACGTAAAACTGTTGACACAACTGATAACAGTTTGAGGGAGTGTTAATTCACTACGTTACTATTGGAGTCCACGTGTCACTAGAAATACATCAAGCATAAATGAAACTAAAATATGAATTAACATGTAAAAAATTGTTCAGAACTGGAAGAACAATTATTGAAATTTGAAAAATAATATTATTTTAATAAATAACTCAATGTACTCGCTTTACCTCATATATTTAAAAAAAAATAATTATAAAACAAATAAAACACAAATTGAACAATTGAGGCATTCCATTTTGAATTTTATTTTAAATTTCTATAATTAGCAATTTTGATGTATTTAATGCTTTCTGGAAGAAAATATTTTATACCATATTAATCAAATACTGAAGCTGTCAATTAAAAATTTGAAAATTAACTTGGCTGTTTTTGTTAATGCAACGCCTCAATTATTCTAGGTAACATAAATAAATGAACAAATTGATGTCCAGAAGGTTATTAAATTTGTAAGATAAACAATTAATTTAACCATGAAGAATTGAGGATAACAATTGCGTTCTCTTTGACCTCAAGAAACATCCTAAATTAATTTCTATTTACAGTGTGAAATACTTAGGATTGTTGTCATACTATAATGAAAAAAATACAAAATACAAAATTTATAATTTTATTAAAATGTGTATATGTACATATATCATTGAAGGAATTGGAATATATATATATTTTTTTTGTTTAAGGTACCTTGTCATAACTTTAGAATACAGCAGAAAAAACTAGGTAAGCTACTTTTAATTTATTTTATATTCTTTTAAATAAGATTTAGGTACAAAACATTCTGTGAGTTAGACTGCGAAAAATTAAAATAACTAAGTAAGATATGAAGTTTTTATTTTTTTTATCAAAATTAAAGATCATATAATTCTTAATCCACTTTGGTATTAACTAATATATATTTTAATAAATAGGACTCAAATTAAAAAAAAGGAAAGAAAAAGTGGGGTCACTATAGTTTAGACCCCTGACCCTTCACAATTTAAAAAAAAAGAAAAGTCTTTTCAATGAGGTATACCTTATAAAAAACTTATAATTATATTTAATCATTAAAATAATTATAATCGAATATATTATATTACGAATCGTTTTGACTATAGAAAATATTTAATGTATTATATAAAAACAGTGTAGCAGTGATAGGATGTACATGGAAGTGAAACGACGGTTGAACGTGTGTGTCATGTATAGCATAACTTTACTACCTCAGGCGCTCGCTGATAACATAGATTCTTTTTTTATAACTGATTCAACGCCTGTTTATAAAATTATTATAGCTACGATTTATATTATTATAAGATATGATACCTCGAGTATATAATATCCTGCTATTAAGAGATCATAGCGAATCGGTCCAGAGCTCTGAGACGAGATCACAGCACTATGAGATCAACTGATACTAAACACTATAGAGTTAGAGTCACTTGATTTGTACAGATTACAAGGACATACGGACGGTTGAGACTGAGTTCGACAGGTACAATCTGAGGTACATACGGCAGGTACAACACCAGGGCCCGGGCGAAGCTGGTCGGACTGAGTACAAGACTCCCCCCACTCCGCCCGCGACCGCGCCTGCGTTCCCCCTCCATCTCGCCGAGGGAAAATAATAGAATCTCCTCCGGGCCTCAGTTCACGAGCTGATATGTAAATAGTATCTATACGTACTCTGATCAACTGTGTTATCACTAGTGATATACATATCAACATCATTGCGGATACTTAAAACGTATCTACCATAGCAAAATGTTTTCTGTTGATGACGTCGATGGAAGAAATTGTCAACATGAATTATAAACTAAACCCCAACTTAAAATGTCCAATAATAGTTACATTTAAATAATAATGAAGCATCAGTTTTGAATATGCATTTATTTTTATTAGATAAAACAAAAAAATTAATCTCAGGGTATGAATTTTCGGAATTGGTATACCAATGTTATAATGAAAAAAAAAATTGTTTTGTAATATAAAATAAACGCTTCTGAAATGTTAGTATTGTTTTAAGAGTATGAAAATTAGCCATCTCTTTCAGGTATGCCCATATTTCACATCATAGTACTTAATTCTAGTTCAAAAAGTAGTACATAAACAACTCTTAGGGACGATAATAAAACAATAGAAACAATATTTCGATTTCTTAAGTCACGAAAATATTCTTATAGGAAGCTATAAGAATATTTCGCAAGTAATGAAAATAACAAAAACAAAAAACCTTTATCACAACAACCCAGAAAGAGGACAGGGCTCAGGAATCACATAGCACGTTAATGTATTCTGAGTTAAATTTAGAAATAAATTAATAAAAATATAAGAATATAAAATTAAATTAAAAAAAGACAGAAAAATCTCTTTTAAAAATTAAATTTGAAATACTTTATACTGAAACTTATTAAGAAATTGAGGGTAGAAATTAAAAAAACAAAACAAGATATGCTATTTTAAAGACTATAATGAAATACACTAGACCTTATTATATATTATAAACCATATGGAGTTAATAAAAAAAAAAATATGGAGTAAGAAAAAATATTGTCAATTTCAATTTAACTACACTTTAATGAGTCCTTAAAGACTTACGGAGTTGAGCTTAGAAAAATTGAAAAAAAAAAAAAAAACAGTTTTAAAATAATTTAAAAAAATTATTATCAGACCTATTTAGACAAACGGATTGGAGCTAATGGTATCGAGTACTTTTTATTTTTCGCGAAACTGTATTTTTCGCGAACGAAGATGGTCAGGGTGAAGTCACAAGAAAATGAAAAATAGTTACTACTATTTATTTGCCGAAATTTCGCCTCACTTTGTAGACCTTCATCAGGGCTGTTTCAATTGTGATCTTTCGAAGCAGTGTGATCATCTTCTTCATAATTTAAAATGTACTTTGTAAGTGCAATTCTAATTTTAATATTATTCTTTCTGTTTTTTTTTTTAATATTTTGAGAAAGTGGAATAAGCTAGAGACACCCAGTTTGGGAATCGCTATGTTAAACCATAGAATTTCTCCAAACTAATCCTTATAATACGAAATACTGAAAATTGTGCATTAGTTCACAAAAATGAGAGGGACTTGGAAATAGGAAAACGACAAAACTTTGTCTATAAACGCCACTTCACTTGGCTCAACGGCTATAAAACTTGTATATGAAGTAAGATCTCCTTATATGTAGAGTATATACCTATATTCTTTTACCTCAGGTAGTTAAAGTAACGGCTAAAATAAGTACTTACCAATTTACAATACTTACAAACCAAAAAAACTTAACTTTGATTTCATGCCTGGAATTGATTGTGGTTATTAATAATTTTATTATGTTCTTTTAAGATGTTTATTCATATACTACGAGCTTCCATTTCTTATATTAAATATTATATGATATTATAAAAAACAGAGAAAACAAATAAATTAAAGTACTTATTTAAATTCAAAATTTTCATAGACATATAACCAATAATTAATAATTAAATTTTCATAAACTTATTAAATTTCATAGCATTGCTATGAATGCTTCCATCTTAGTTCTCGGTTCATCTCTCTAGTAACTATATAATCTTATCGCAGAGATAACAATGACACGACAAAACTATTACTAATATCGTATACTCTTTCACGTCATCAATCGTTTTCTATTACAGTCTAACGATAAAATGAGGCATACATTGGTTGGAAGAATTATCATTGTATATATATTATTTAATTAATTATTTTCTTCAACATGTAAAACTCCAAACTTTTTGATTTTTTCAAGATTGAAATAACATGTTTTTAAAAAATAAATTATAAGCTTTTAAATACTTTTCAAAAAACAAAAATGAAAATGAGGTTAAATATTTTTCTGAGATTACTTCTTGCTATATATAACCATGAAGAAATTACAATTTCCATACACTAAGGTTAAAATATGCTTTATAACTCTTTCCTGGTAGAAAATGTTATAAGTAAAAAGTTTTTTTTATCCTCACAAATATCATGGGACTTTTCAAATGATATATTGACTAAATTATTGAAGATTGAAGACATGAGGGACTGCGTCAGAGGTCAACTTAGGGATTCCCCATCAACCCGCTAAGATAAACAAGAACGAAAATGTAGTCGGAGTATGGGCTACTTGAACGAATTCATGAATATTTTACTTAATTAGTTAATAAGTGAATACAGTTATTTATTGTTTGTTTAAAGCAATATAATCATTGTTTTCCAGTTTGGAAGAACACAGTGACACATAACTACTTCCTTACAGGACTAATTCAGAACACGGCTAATGTATACACTCATATATTTATAAATACGTACATATACAAAGAATTAGTTATAATAACATAGTTATGATATGATACTGAGGAACTCTGAAGGCGCCTCTGTGACTAGAAACCTACTGACACAGCATTCACATCAATTCCTCTAACTGAGTAATGTTTATAACATGTCATTTTTTTATTCTCAGTCATTTTTCGAAATATTTTTATATACATATAATTTTTTTCCCCTAACAAATAAAATTATATTCAAACGTCGCTATAACCAAGCTTACTCAGGCATTCCTGTTGTTATTTTATCTCACGCGATCTCAACATCATCAATTCCCACTTACTCATTCGGCCGACGTTTTCATTAACATTTAACGGTAGATTTCTTAAGATTTATGCAGTCTATGCATAAACCATTTATTTAGAACGAAATATAAATTCAGCTGTTTTTTTCCTTATTCATTTCTTTTGGTATAATATCTATCAAACGACACCCTCTTCCAAAAACTAAGAAGGCTAGACGTTATAAGAATTTTTTTTCAAAGACGGCACTACTTGCTATTGTTAAATTCTTTAAAGGTAAAATAGCCTCTAATTATGAGATTTCGGGAGGTGGGACGAAAAGGGAACATCAGCGCTAATTGTTTCGTTGTTGTGGTCTCCTTGTCACATCGTATTCGTACATCAACCAATACTAGTTATAAAGGTTTTCTTTTTTTGTTGCTTTTTTAATTTATATATTGATATTTACAACTGTACATAAAATACAACAAGTAAATTTGAAGTAAGAAAATAATACTATAGTACAGGTATATAGAGAAATTACCCATTGGTAGCACTCTAAAACATGTTTACAATATAAGACCATCTTCTTTTCAGACGCCTCGGAGGATTGTCAGGAATGAAAGAGGGAGGAAGGTTAGAAACTAATGGGTGGTTAATTCACTCAGTAATTAAGGTCTTTATGGGTGATTTTATTTGAGAAAAAGTAAGGATTTTGGATTAGATACGAGAGGAATTCGAAGGTTTAGTGGAGCCCCAAAGCTCAACTCCGTATGTCCAGATTGGCCTTATTACAGTTATATAGATCAGTCTTTTGCAATGAATTGGAAGTGTAGACCGTTTGTCTAGTAACTGCTGTAATTGTCGGAATCGACGTGAAGATTTCTGTATAATCTTTTTCGATGTAGAACCGGCTTTTGACCGTAAATTCCTATCTCCTACATACTTTCTCATTATTCCGTATATTACGTTCCTTTCTCACTAACAGATTATTTAAAATAAATCACAATGGTTCCTATTCATCCCTCTTCTTTCAGTCCGCTGGTGTTCCTCAGGGTAGTATCCTCGGTCCCATCCTCCACATAATCTATACAGCAGATATCCCAACCAATCCTAACACTATCCTCACCACGTATGCCGATGACACATGTGTGCTCGCTGTTAATAATAACCCTTTGATTGCATCCCAAACTCTTCAATTTCATATCACAGCCCTCGAAGAATGGTGTCGTAATTGGAGGATTAAAATAAATTCCAACAAATCACATCAAATTACCTTTACCCTACGTCGTAAACCTACTGACTGCCCTATAGTATATTTCAATAATGTTGACCTTACCCCTGTTGAACAGATCCACTACCTTGGACTACACCTGGACAAACGACTAATCTGAAATCCTCACACATCACTGAAAAGACAGGAAACTGCACGTCGATTTCGACTATTACAGCACTTACTAGACAAACGGTCCAAAGTTCTAATTCATTTCAAAAGACTGATTTACATGACAATTATAAGGCCTGTCTGGACATACGGCGTTGTGCAGGTTTACGATGCAGAGTAAAGGTGATTCGATGGGATTTATTTTTATCCTCAAATTTCTGCACAATTCTTCGAGGGTTGTGATATGGGACTGGAGAGTTTGGGATGAAACTAAAGGGTTATTATTAACTGCGAGCACACATGTGTCATTGGCATACGTGGTGAGGATAGTGTTAGGATTAGTTCGAATGTCAGCTGTATAGACGGTGTAGAGGATGGGACCAAGGATACTACTTTGAGGAGTTATAAAGGTAAAATAAAAATAAAATAAAAAACACTCTAGGAGAGCGAGAATGTTGGTTCTACGCCGCTTCGTAGTTTTTGCTGAGTCTTTTGTCAGTTTTGTTGATACAAGCACTTGAGATGTGCATAATAACATTACGGGACTTGAAAATAAATGTAATAAGAGTAGCAAGCAAAGGAGAATATAATCTCGTGAGCCGGTTTGACTTTGCTTATTTAACGCTCATAAATAAATTAATAAAATAATGGATATCCTAGACGTACCTGATTAGAGAAACCTGTAATAGTCCAGCAAAATTGTGTTAAAAAAAGGCTTGAAGTAGAAGGTTTTTAGGCAATAGTTAAATGGCATATTTTATAGTTTTTGCGGTGCTCAATATGAATCTGAAGCTGACTAAGAAATTTTTATCAGGCAAATAAGAAAAATCACTGAAGGGCCAATAAAGCTTTTTATCTCGTTTTTTGCTTATAGCTTGTAAAGCAAGATTTCTGCGCAAAATGTGACCCAATAATAAAATAAAGACGAACAAATTACAAACAATTCATATTCCTATAATTTGTTTGTACGACGCGATTCTGGCACAATGGCACATTGAAAAATCGGAAAATCATAAAATGTTCCGGAAATAGCGAAAACACCATTTTTACAGCCTTTCAGATAATTAGGTTTTATATTATTATATTTGTAGTTATGTATTTCTCTTTATATGTTCGTTGCCAATAGCGTAGACTGCAACAACTTGATTAACCATGGTAGTGTACAACAACTTTTACCTAATAAACTTTTAATGACTGAGTGTGGAGAAACATTGACTAGTTTGAAATAAACTTAAAATTGACAGGTTAATTATAACATTTATTTCAATTATATACCAAAGTTTTAGAAACAATAAATCACTGAAAACATATTTAAATTCCTAATTAAGAATAATCAATTTTGAAATATATAGAATATATATAAATAGTAGTTATTAGATAGTATTCACTTATATTATTATTATTTTTGAAAAATTAAAAACTGTTTAGAAATTAAAAAAAATATTGTTATAATATAAGATTTAATTAAATTAGCATAATTTCTAGATTTACTTTTTCAATCTATAAATCAATTATAAATTAAAAATCATAGGTAGTATTTATAAAATGAATTAACAGGGATGCAGACAAACTGATTGATTTGTATAAGCAGATATTTAGTTTCTACAAAGATTATAACATTAAGAATTCAGAATAGGTGATTTTCGAGAAAAAAAAATCTTTTTTTTTTTTAACATATATGTAACGGAAACTGTAGTACAAAATCCCATTTTACCTTGAAGATTGCAGACACATATATCTTCCTCAAAGCCGTGGCATACCTTCCCCACAATCTCTTCATTTCATTCCAGCAATTATCCATCTGTTTTTATTATACCTAACGGAATAATTCACCCAATTGGACAGTAAACAAAGTTTATTTCACCGAGAACCTTTTAACAGAAGTCGCACTTAAGGACTGGCAGAATATTATTAGTTGTACGGTATTTATTGAAATCACAGAGGGCAGCATTTGTGCTTCGAATTCAAGGCCGAAAATAGGATTTTTTCCTATGGAGGGGTAACTTTCATTTTTCTACTCCTTCTCTCACCCTCCCCTTTCCTCCTATCCCCCCTACCAAATAAAAGTCACAAGTTTCGTAACAGTAATTTAGTTAATATATGCATTTCACAAAGATATCATCATCTCGTGACATAATCTCACATAATTGACTAAATTAAGTTCAAAAGAATGAAAAAGTATGTTTCCATTAATAAAAAATGAAATTTTGCTAAAAATATGGCGCCCTAAAACTTCATTCACTCTTATGCCACTTCCCCCACAGCTGCACTCTTATTTCAATTAATGTAACATTTTGAATTTTACAGTGCTGTGATAATTAGTCCACCAGGCATGAGTTCGAACCCGGCTGTGGCAGATAAGCATTTATTCTGTTACTGTAGCCGTGAATCATCCCTGGTGATGAGTATCATTTCTTGGAGAAAAACTTCTAGCGGTTTAGAGTGATCTTTAACAGATCACTCCTTATACAACCATTTTTCAAGAATCAGATCTTCCCTACAAATTAATTAGCCCCTAAACCTTCGTGGAATGTAGAGAGAGTTCTTTTTTTTTTTTTTTTTTAATTTTAGAAACACTTCGCTCATGTAAATAATATGCATTAAAGACAACCAGTTTAGAATAACAGTTAATTTCAAATTGTAGATTAAAAAAAAGAGTGTAATTTATTAATTTTAGGTAAATGCCAAATTTATAAAATGGCCATTAAACTAAAAAAAAAAAAAAGATATCTCTATAGAATGTAATACGATTTTTTTTGTTACAAAATGACTTTTCATTTCTAATATAAATTTATATTCTTTCCTAATAGCTCATTCGTGACAATTAGATTTGTATTGTAATAAAATTCCTAAGATTTTTTGTTCAATAAAATATGAATAAAATTGATGTCCTAGGAGTAAGCCTTTTTATAGAAAGATGATTTATCATTTCTTCGCCTGGCAAATTTAATTTGCAAATGTATACTGAAATACGTCGAACTAATTTTAGTTAATTTTTAGTAAATAGCGTAGACCCAAGTTCATGTATAATGAAGTATTTTTTGATCCAAGAATTAATTTTACAGTTCCGGAATTCAGCGACACCCTTCATGTTTTTTTTCCACTCTCCAATTTTATTTATTTACACTATTACAATATATAATACAACAAATAAATAAATAAAATAACATAATGATAAAATAATATATACAATATTTAGACAATCGACCTGAGGATCCCTGAGCCCACTCTATCCCCCACGTGCGAGGGGTAGAGCAGAGATCAAGAGATCCCAGCGCATCCCTCTCGCCGCATCACTGGTAAGTACTGCACCTCTAATCCTTCACGGATTGAAGCGATACGGATTTAATTTAATTAAAATATTAAAAATATCTGATACACATTTGCACCTGTACACAATACTTATAATCAGCTTTGGGGACTTTCAACCATGCTTTGCCTCCCTCATGTGGAAGGCAAAGCAGAGCACCAAGAGCTAAATCACCATGCTCTTATAATAAATAACCTACATTAATAAATCGATATGACAGTTAAAATATATTGAACTAATTTAGAAAAATTAATATCCTTTTCTCTTTTTTAACGATCTTTTTCGAAACGATCTAAAAACTGAACTCTTGTACCCATTACTATTTTCAGGCCTCTCTAAAATATTTGATAATTAAAAATTTCATTCCTTACCATTAAGAAATTCAAGAAAGTTTTGTTGATATAACCCTAAATGAAGCAAGTATTCCGTATTTTCTCTTAGAACAGGACATTATCTAATAAAATATACATTATTTTTTTTAATTACTTAAGTTCAATAAACCGCATTGTAATTTATTACAAATTTTCCGAAATTCAAATACACCATCATTTTCTTTGATAAAGTACAACCTTTTGTATATATTTTTTTTCAGTCAAATCCTATACTTTGGGGTCATTACATTTGATTATATGTCTTTTTTCCCTGTTATAAACTACATGAACTCAAAAGCTTAAAATTTAGTATCCTTTTTAAATATATTAATCACTTTTTAAAGCTATTCACATCTGTCTAAATTAAGAAAAAAATACAAACATAAATTTCACCTTGTACCAAACCCTAATGTTTTACATAAATCTATATTAACACACGTGCGCTCAATGAAATACCGGACACATGAGGTTATTTTAGTGTTATTCCTGTACTCAAAATGAACTCTAGAAAAAAAAAACATTCAAGCCAGAACTATTTTATATATTTAAATATATGACTTTCAATCCCTAAACACTTCTTAAATGAAGAAGTATTGAAAATCACTGCATAAGACTTTTTACGTACATTTTTAAATGAGTAATAATGAAGGTATCTTAATTTGATACATCTACTGAAGTCATTACGTGCCCTGTATTGGGTAGATATTATTGCACCACTGTTTGTGTGTGTGTGTGTGTGTGTATATATATATATATATATATATAGAGAGAGAGAGAGAGAGAGAGAGAGAGAGATAGAGAGAGATTTTAAGTTTATGTGATTAATTAATCATTCTATTTCAAAAGATAAAAATCTAGAAAAATAATATAAATGCCTCTCTAATTAATCTTGAAGTGAATAACCTAGTAAAATAAAAAAAAGAAGCTATTTTTGTGAATTATAATTTGAGAGTTCGTTTCACATTCCTATTTAGAACAGGAAAAGTCGGTTTCAACTCCGACTCAATTAAAAGTTTTTTCTGTAGTGGTTCAGATTTTTAACTGGGCTTACCCATCTTGGTGAAAATAATTGAGTTACTCAATTATGACTGACAATCTCAACGGAATGAAAGAAATTAAGGGAAGATACCAAAAAAAAAGTATCTAACAATGTAAGCTTTTTTTCATGTTTGATGTATTTACAGTGAAAAGAAATCATCTTTTACCCGCCAAATCATTAAAATGATCCAGAATTGTATCGTTAAAAAGATATAAAGTATTATTTATTGATGGCTCTGCTATGTGATTTTGTCCTTAATATTGCAATTTTTTTTTTAATTAGTTTTTATTAACATGTTCTCATGTGAAAAAAGGTATTTGATAATGACATAGTGCAGGTTTCGTAGAACAAATTACATTTCTAAAAGAAATATTTTCTAATAAATAATAAGTGTGATAATTTCGATGCGAAAACAGAAGTAATAATCATAAGATAGCCTTAGAGCATCTGAAAGTCCGATGACATTGCCCAACAAACGACCCACTTCAAAGCCACATCCTAAATAGGTGCAATTAATAAATTAATTTTTTCCATTGCAATTTCAAAAGAACAAAATTGAGAAACAACATAACAGGCAGCGAAATCGGGCTTGTTATAAAAAAGAAATTGGTACCGAAAATATACTTCTTATAAGTCATAAGAAAAGAGCCAATTAATTTGATCTTAGATAACAAACGCGTTTGTTTTTACTGAAAAAAAAATGCATTAATAACTACGAACAAAGTTTTGAAAAAAGAATGATGGCTATATTATCAATGCTTTTGAAAATATGAAACTTCATTATTCCTTATTTTGACATGATATGGGATATAATTTTCATTTTTTTAAGGTCTTATGGAAAATTAATACTGTTCGAGTGGAAAACAGATTGTTGTATCTGAAAATGTGTTGAAAAACAATATTCTCTAGACAAACGTAATTTTTTTAAGTTTTAGGCTTTTAATTTTTAATAATATAAGAACTGTTTCCATTAGTAGCTTTACTTCCATATTACATACAGTATAAAAGAAAATAGATTTACATACAATTTATTTTTTAAATTGTTTGTTTCGAATGAGAATATAAAAATTTTTACTTCCCTGATATATTGGAACTGTGAAGATGTGAACGTTTAAAATGATAAGATACAGTTAGAAAACCTCTCCATCAAGATATGTTTTTTTTTTTCAACTTACCTGTAACAGATAAAATAACGAAAATAAACATACAATAGTAAATATTTTATTATTGATACTTCAATACATGTAATAGATAAATTGTTCTCAGCATTTTTTAATTAATTCTTTAGATATGTATTATTCCTTATAAATAACTGAATTAAATTATAAATAGGCACGTTTAATATCAGAAATGGTTGAATTATGACGGTGATGCAAGCCCAAGCAGTCTTTATAAAATGACCTAAATTATTTGTCAAATGGTCGATAGGTTTGCATAGTTAAATTGGAAGACAATCGCGTGAGAATGGGATATTAATCTCGTTTCCACAAAATAACACGGGTTTTGCCCATCCGACAATATTGATTCCGAGATAATCTAAATATTATCCAAATATAATGAAGGTTCAGCGTTGTATTTTTAGAAAAATATATGAAAAAAAATAGTGCCCGAATTCGAAATTCCATGTAATACTTTTGAAGGATATAAAAACTTATTTCTACACACTTTTTAGCTTCAAGTTTGAATCTAAAAACCAGCCCAGAGCCTAACGGAGTTGGGGAAAAAAATATTCCTATTACAATTACTTTCAAATTACTCTAATTTAAAATTATAAAAGGAAATAACAATATTTATTATTATTTTCAACTATTTGATGAACTACTAATAATGGTCCAAAAATATAATGACTTGGTAGATGGATTCATTTGTTTTCATTTATAATTTTTGGAGTTTCCCATCCTTCCGATAAATGTTTGTTTGCACATAAATAAATATACTTTAATATGAGTGTATAGAGAGAGTCCTCGATTATTTAAACAACAATATACCCGTATTCCAACTCATTCGCATATTTTCAAGGCGAAATACAAACAAAGATAATTATTCTATGCATTGAAATAAATGCATTAGTTAAAGAAAATATTTTTTGTACAAACCCTTGTAAAAGCAACTTTTTTTTTAATTTGTGCTATATAATTTAAAACCGAAAAAATAATAATATAAACATTAAAAAAATACCTGCTATAAGTTCTTATTTAATATTTTTTTTTTAGACTCTTCATATCAATAATATAAGTAATAATGAGGTGAATATTACGTAATCTTAAATGGTTAATCCATAAAAACGTTATTAGTATTATTAATATTTATGAACCGACATTATAAGGAAATTATTTGTTAAAGTCCTTCAGGATTAAAATGTTCCTATGAATTCAATCATTTTTTTCAACCGAATATTTATTTAATATTTAATAAACAGTCATTTTAGTTTCGTGGTTCCGTCTCTATCACTAACCATTCATACAGGGGTTAAATGAATACCCATAACGGGATTTCCCGTACGTTACGTGAAACACAATGGGCTGATAGTAGATATCAAGGGCAACAAAAGAAAGTTAAAAATTATACTTTTTATTTGGGATTTGTTTTTTAAGTACGTGATGCTTTTTGTTAAATAGGAAGCGATAACAAAAGAATTATTTAAGTTTAAATTGTAGCATAGTATATTAAAAAAAAATTTGTAATTATCGTTTGAAAGGGACCTTCAAGCATCCAAATAATGGAAAGTTTTTTTAAATCATGAATTAATCCTTATCTTTTTTATTGGACTACTATACTACAGTGTCCGTGGGCGAAGATAGGATTTCCCCAAGGGGAGCATGTCTCAGCTCATT
>NW_027114044.1:514254-528490 GCF_000696795.3 Halyomorpha halys
TATATTCCATTCGGAACGTTGGGTACAAAAAAGATACCAAATTCTGCATTCCAAGAAATATCCCCGCTATTTTATTACTGTTCAATTGAGTAATTTCATTTTATTACTGTTCAATTAAGTAATTTCATTACTTTTAAAATGTTTATTATCTGTAATCACAATGAATTATGGAAAAAGAAACGTTTGAATTTAAATCACTAACAACAAGGTTTACCAAATGGCTCGTACAATGAAAATATAAGGTAGTTTTGCACATATCTCTGATGATTTATTGGACGCCATCATCTTTCCCTGTCATTACCTTACTAATTATAGCATGTTTCCAGAAATAAATCATGTATCAAATAAGTTCACTATTTTCTTTCTTTTGCGGATTCCCCCCTGATCCCCTCTGCCTATGCCCATGACAGTATCCACACTTTTTAGAAAATATCCCAGTAAATTAAGTTGATATTGGTAACAGAGTAAGCTGAAATTTATAACCAATTTTATAAAACAATTATGTGATGTGAAATACTGTCTCTTAAAAGTTCTAGTGTTTTGAACAAAAATAATCACGACTTTACAAAAGTCCAATTTTTATTTTGGGTCTGACAAATAATTCTCATTTTAAAAAATAATGAAATTTACATATTAATTAATATTGCTTCTAATGATCATACAATTAAAATTGCCCTAACGTGCCTAGTTATACACTTATTCCATGTTCTAATTGAAAAATGATTCACAAGTTGAATTTGGAATTTCATTAATTTTGAGTTTTGAATTTATTTATATACGTTTATAGATTCTATAACATCATTGGCTGACAAGACAGAGGTGTTAGATTATTCAATCGGTAAGTCTAGCGTGACCCATTTAACATCCTGACTGACCCATACCTCCATGAAACATTAACCGGTAGAATGCCACGTAGAGGCACAGGAAAAACCACGGTTGAATTTCATAGATGGCTGATGAAAGAGCAAACACCGAACTATCAGAAAGAACATTTATGTTGAAATTACAAAAGAAACTTGCTCAGTTATCGGTAAGTTCTCAACAAACATTCCGACGCAGTAACATTTGGGTATAGGAGACGTCGATATCGACCAGGCCAGTTTTCGTGAAGGTCTTATTTCTTGTTATTCTTTTTTAGGCCTATTTATAGTCAACAGAGCCTATATTTGAACCAACGGCCTTTACCTGAACGGAATAAGATTTGAATTTGTATAACTTTATAACTCAAACAAAAATATATGTATGTAGGTATATAGAAACATATTCCTGTACATTCTTTAATATTAAAATATACCTTTTTAAAAATGGTATATTTTTGTTTTATATATATACATATTTTTCATCTTTTTATGTATATTTGGAAGACATCCAAACGTAAAACTCATAGCCCTTGAGTGTAGCAGATTGTATTATTTAAATTAAATATATATATATATTTTAATGACTGTTGTAGGTATATATTTTTTTTTGTGGGGCTTGAGGATCAGTCTATAATACAACTTTATTTCAGGGACGTTTTGCAACTTTATTGTTTGCGTAGTCATGCCCTATAAGTAAAAAAAAACAGTTTTCTAGATCAAATACAATCTTCAACTAATTACTGTAAAACTATTAAGTACCAAGTGTAATTTATGATTATTAACTATTACAATTAAAGCATTGCTAAAAAAAAAACATTACTTACAATTGCCTATTCAGTGTGTTCTACATTGTGATCCAACTAACTCCAGGTTTGTGCAAGAACTGAATAGGTTTTTTTTTTTTTTATTTATTTATTTAATGGGATTTACAACTGTACAAGTAATAAATACAATAAGTAAATATGTTGTATGTTTCTTTTACACTTGACAATCTTGGGAAGGTACCACCTATTGGTGGTACTTCAAGCATTAATTTAAATTAGAAGGTCCCGGGGCCATCTTCTTTTCAGACGCTTCGGAGGGTTATCAGGGATTGTTAAGGGTGAAAGATTAAGAATTAATGAGTTAGGATGGATAAGGAGTTTGGAATGAAAAGACGCATATCTGCGCAAATCGCATATTGGGCCAAATCTGCAACGAATGGGATGTAAAGGTCTTTGTGGATGAGTTTATTTGTAATAAGGAGCATCAAGGATTTTACGTAGGATTTTGGATGGAGGTTTATGACGGAGAGTATGAGGTGATCTGATGGGATTTGTCAGGATTTATTTTGATTCTCCAGTTTTGACACCATTCTTCAATAGATGTTATGTGTGTCTGTAGTGTTTGTGATACATTAGTTGGGTCGTTGTTTACAGACAGTATACATGTGTCATCAGGGTATGTTGTTAGGAATGTGTTACGGTGGGTTGGGATGTCAGCTGTATAAACCGTATAAAGAATGGGACCTAATATACTACTTTGAGGAACACCGGCAGACTAAGAAATGAGTGATGAGTAGGCTAGGTTATGATTTACTTTAGGTAGGACGTTCTATCAGAGAGGTAGGAGCGGATTATAAGGAAATATGTAAAGGGTAGGAATTGACGAAGTTTATAGAGCAGACCTGGATGCCAGACTTGATCTAAAGCTTGTTCAACATCGAGGAAGACTCCCGTGCAGTACATTCCGCGCTCCAATGTGGAAGATATGAAATCAACCACTCGATGACTCTGTTGTATAGTAGAATGGGATGTTCTAAATCCAAACTGGTGGTCAGGAATAAAATGATATGAGCCAAGGATTGGATAGAGGCGTTTTAATAAGAGTTTTTCTAGGATTTTTCCCATAATGGGCAGGAGTGAAATAGGACGGTAGGAAGATGGATATTCAAGTGGCTTGGAGGGTTTGGGAAACATTTTTATTATAGATATTTTCCAAGGGTCGGGAAACTAGGTGGATCGGAGTGTAGCATTATAGATATAGATAAGTAATAGAATGGCATTACGAGGGAGCTGTTTCAGAATGTGTGCTGTGAGAAGATCGTGGCCAGGAGCTTTTTTAGAAGGTAAAACTTTGTTTTGTTCTAAAAAAACTGTTTATTTTCATTGTATGGTATTTATTTCATTGTATGACTATGCAAACGATAAAATTGTGAAACGTCGCCCAACAGACAAGACTTGCCCGACAAGGAACTGTCCTTAGTTTCCAAATAATAAATGTAGAAATATTTATTTGAGAAAGAAACATCAAGATAACGTGTTTTTTTTTTTTTTTAACATAAGTGTATTGACTTACATAAAAATCATCAAATTTTACCCTAATCCGTATTAAATAAAATCTTCAGTACCTCAGTTTATTTCACATCAATTCGAATTTTAAATAGTTGAATTTTTATTATTTTATAAATATTTAAAAAAAAATACCTTACTGAAAGATGACTGAAATCATGAATCAATGTCCAGAAGTAAATTCTTATTTTGAGTAAAAGTGTGGAAGGTTTGAACGGATTGTAAACCTCTGAATCCAACCAAAAATTATTGTTATAGATTATTCGACTAATAGTTAAACATTATGCCATCATTCAAGGAGTCAGAAAAAACAATCAGAAAATAGAGCTATTTAAATACTAATTTTGTAATATTCAATATTAGTAAGGATATTAGGAAGTTTGGTTCTCCTTAACTCCTACCTTGCCATCCACATGTGGGTGACAGAGTTTGGTTTCGGTATAGAGAGAATTAAGTATTATATTTAGGTAAGGTTTCTAAATGATTAATTTTACTTTTACTTTGCTTTGATTTTCTTTAATTAATTTTTTTTTTACTTATTTTCCTATAATTTAATTTATCTTATCCCTTTAAATTTGTGTTGAATACATTGTATATATTATTTAATTTATTTTTATCACTATTTCTCTTTAATATGAGCCTAAATTCATTATGGATAAACATATAGTCCTAATACCAATTGCCCTTGAAAGTGGAAGATAATATTATTTCTAAAAAAATGTAATTATTTTTAACAATTAAAAAAGAGAATAAATAATATTAAAAAAAAGTGGTAAACGTGAAATTCATAGGGACTTGAGGTATACACCAGAATGAATAATGATACTTGTACCTGTTGTATACACAGAAAAAAAATATATAAAGGGTCAGAAAATCGGGCAAGAGAAGGAACAAAAAAGAGGAGACCAAGGTTGAAGGATGTTCTTAGAGCGGCTAGTAGCCTCTCTCCCCTCATGTAACAATATTTCTTCTCTTTCTCTTATGTCCTTAAATCATAGCTGTCTTTGGATCAGGATTTAACATTGTATCATTAATATCAAATGACCATTCTTTATAATATTCCTTAAATTAACTAAATTTAATGATAAAATTATATCGGTTCATATTCAAATGAAATGTGATGTTATGGTAGAACCTTGTTTTATGTTCCCATTGTTGTGACCTAGAATTGACCGGTTAAATGGGGGAGCCGGCAAATGCAGATTATTTAAGATAAAAAACTACAATATTAATTTTACTCATACACTAGGTACAAATTAAAATTCAATGCCAAATTTAAATTTATATGAATATTATGTTAACTAAAGTAAATCAATTTAATGTAATTTAAAATAAAATGTCTTTATTTACATGATGTAATTAACTAAGTTCACAAGACATGTTTGAAGTTTTAATACTAACCACAAAATCAGTTATTTTACTATATTAATGTTTGCTCTTATATAATTATAAAAAAGTTTTTTTCTTATATATTTTGATTTATAAGCTACTACAATCCAAAAATGAATAAAGTAATATTTAGTATATCCTTTGCTTTGGAATATAAAAAATTCTATAGATTTAGTAAAAAACGAGCTAGATAAGTTTGTTTCTGAGCTTGATTTATTGTCTTCGAGTGCAAAACCGATTGAATAGGTGAGTTGAAAAACCTCGAATAATTTTGGGAGTTCAGTCCATACGTATACGTGTTTTGCTATCATAACACAAGTGCGACGCATTTTCTCTGTTTTATGTAAGTGGCAAGTATCTAGCTGCGAAACACCTTACGTTGGTAACTCCAAGGATTTCACACTGGGGCACTGAAGCTCAGTCCACCACGCATATTCCCTTTTGGAAATTAATTATTATTAATCATCAATTAATTTTTATTAACAAATAAATTAAACAATCAGATTGTACCCAATAAATATTGTTTAAGCGTCGTATAATCCAAACTGCATATTTTAGAATAAAACTGAATCCCAAAAAATTACACCTTGAAACATATTATAAAATTTTAAAAGAAAAACATGAAGTAAAAGTTGATTTGAAAATTGTATAGCATTTCTTCAGATAAAAATCAATGAAACAATATAATCGGTTCAGAGTTAGTAACATTTCATTATCTGTATTTTTTACATTTTTATTGGTAGTTATTACCCTCCTTATTTCCTTGAAGTCGACAGCTTTGAGAAAATCTAGCAAAGGTGGAAAAAAAATCATGCAGAAATAAATTCTATAATAATATAATTAATCTTAATGTTTTAATTGATTACATATCAGTTTCGGAGTCAACGGCTATTGGGTTATTGTTCGTTTAAGGTTTGCTTGAAACATAACGATTTGGTCAGGAATGTTAGTTCTTTCTATGAAAATTTGATTTATTACGTTGTTTCACAAATCACCAATGCAATTGTTTTGTATATAAAAAGGAAGTATGCACTTTATAGGCAAATTTTTGTATAATTGCAAATATCTCAGAAATATTTTATAGAAAAAAAAAGTCCTTTCTCGTGATCATACTAAGGCAGGGGAAAAACCTATTAAATTTTTATGTGAGAGTTGGAAACTAATTTCTCAAAGTGGAAGAGGAGATAAAAATTTATACCTCAAGTTGGCTCATATAAACTCTGCCAGTAATTTTCTTCCCTAAATCTACGAGACCCAGTTCTGCCCTTGTAATATAACTTCTCCAAAGAGGAAAACTTTTGCTACAATCCGCTTTAGAAATAGAAATTTCAGACAATCTTCGAATGTCACAAGTCTGTTTATTATTAATATCAAGGGCTAGGAGAAACGTTTATTCATTTTTATTATTTTATTCATGAAATTATGAGATATTCCATCTTTGATTAGTATTAAGGCGATGGAACTGGATATTAGATAAAATCATTAGTGCAAAAAAGTTTTGGATGAACTTTGGAAAATTACTGCTAGCTTCAACAACAAACCAGGACTTGGATCGGTTTGCATAGGCATGTAGTTAAGCGATTCTATTTAATTCAAACCTGGAGTTCATTAGGAACTCGATGAATACCAGAAGAGGTTTAAATATTTATAGCGTTACTCTCACGTGTACCGTACACGTGTAACCTCACTGATTTACCGATGTGTTAATACTTAAAAATGCCAATAACATGTAAAGCCAATAGTACATTTTAAAGGTAAACATAAATCACATAATAATGACATTATTGCATTAATAAATATTAAATTTAAATTTAAAACGTAGCTTAGATCTGTTAATACTTCTCACATTTTACACCATATTTCTGAAGTATATGTATATAGTTACTCACGTATATACACCATAATGATACTGGCACACTAAAAAAAAAAAAAAAGAAATCGCTAATAATTCGATGCGCTAAAGGAAGAACATCTTCAGACTGTTTAATAGATTTGTAAAGAAATCTAAAACATATTGGCGACGATTGAAGAGATAAACAAGTATTTATACGATAGCTAGACGGTCCTTTATAAATATTGACCAACTCAGATGGGAATCGAACCCACAACTTTCTGAACCAAGCGCTCTGGGACTGAGGTCCCAATTCGCTCATTTAAACTAAACTTCTTGAATGGCCAGAGTTTTCCATTGATAACTGAACGATTTCCTCCATTTTTTTTACATTTATCAATATCTAAGAACTATATCTCAAAGAATATTTTGACTACTAAATCCAATTTTGGTTCTAATTGTAGAAACTAAGCTAGATCTGTATAAAATAATATTTGTCAAAAAATCATTCATTTCTAGCGAAGTATTATTACATAAGTTTATAAGTTAGATTTAATTTTCTTCAATTTAATATTTAAAATATTAATTCTTCAACTAATTACATCGAGTTGGTCACTGCAGACATAATAATCTTTGAGATACCCTTCCTAAAATGTTAGAAAATAAAAAAACAAAAACACAAATGGAGGAACCTCCATTTTGGGTTTGCTTTCTAAGTTGTAGAAATCATTGAAATGTTGGAAATCCAAAATAACTTATTTTTTAGACGTTTAATCATCAAATATTCCTCACATTTCTCTAAATACTTTACCACCTGCAGAAGCAGACACAGAAGTTTCGAAAATAAAGTTTTTCTAAGAATATCTGGGGAGGTTTTGAGACGTAGGACCAACGCAGAGCTGAAGTTTCTATAAAAAGAGGGAAACACCACCACAAGATATTTGAAGGTAGGAGCAGAAGGAGGTTAGACTCAGAGCTGACCAGTTGCTCCAACTGTAAGTATGGCAATTATCCTTTCAGCTTAAATAAAGGAAATTTGATCGACATTTTGACAAATTAATTAAAAATAATTAAACATTATTTTCATTCTTAAGAATATACATTCCGGACTAATAGTTTTAATTAGATGTAGAAAGCATAGATTTCTTAAAATTATGACTGTAATTAGTATGTCCTTAAGACACTCACTGAGCTTCAAATGTTCATTAAAGATACTTTACTGTATCATCACATATATATATATATTTTATTTTTTTTTCTTGTCAGACGTACTGAGCGACCATCCCAATATTCTTGTTCTGTTAAGACGTAGCCTTATCCTCTCGCTGAGTAAACTATAACGCTTTAAGTTTGACTTACACTATATTGCGCCACTTTAACTATTGTTGTGGGGTTTACAGAGGTGCCTCTGGGGAATTCGAAAAAAAATCAATACAGTTGATTAATTTCTTTGTACATTCCATCTTCGGGGCCTCTAGGGATTTTATTTTTAAGTCCTTAGTACGTTCCCGCAATAGCCGCTCTTGGCCATAAGACTTATATGTAACTGCCCATCCAACCGCAGCCTTAGGCAGATCTTTCCTTATCCGTTCCTCTTCCATAAGGAATTCAATTCCTTCTTTCATTTATTCCTCTAATACCCTTCCAACTTTCAAATATCTTACTTTTAATCACAATTCCCAAAGAATAACAACTAAAAGCTACAAATAAAATTAAAAATTGATAGAAAGATAGATGCAATTAACAAAAATCTTATTAGATGTTTTCAATATCTATATAGACTCAGTAAATATATATATATATATATATATATATATATTCAAATAATATTTTTATTATTTTCAGAATATACTTTAAGATTTATGATTTGTAGAGTTTTTTTTATTATTTTCGCCTTTTTATTTATTTATTAAAATTATTTTTCGAATTTCTTTTAAACTTGTAAATATAAGCAATAATTGTTATTTTTTGTTAATTATTTTTGGTTCTTTTGTGTTTAAATAATTTTAATTTATATTATTTGAAGTTAGTCATCTTATGATTTATGAAGTAATATATTGTTTTATTTTATCTATTTTCTTTTATTTTACCTGTTCTGTTAATTATTGGTGTTTGATTAAAATTCTTCTCCAATTTATTATTTTAGTTATACTTTATGATGGTGTGTAAGTTCATTTTTATTTTATAAATTGTTGTACAAGCACATTCCATTCTGTCTCCTTATGTTGCTTTCCACTTTATAATATTATATAAAGAAATGGAAATGAATCAACTTCATACCCCATTTGGAAGTTCCAATATTTTTAAGGATAGTTAGTCATTAATGGGCTTTCAAATAGCGTGAGTTAAAAATAAATTATTTCAGTATAAGTCTCTTATATTCTAAGAAAAATAAGAACATATTTCAAAACCCATATGAACCGAGCAGGCTGGCAACGCTCTAAATGGGATATTGTTTTACCAACTTTCTCATAGATGGATAAACATTTTGTCGTAAACAAACAGAACTGTGAAATTTATTGCTGTTGGTCCGAAGGCTGAATAGTTTGCCAAAGTTTCAATTTACTGAGGATTTATGAACTATTGAACAAACGGAGAGCAGTTTGCCATTGAGATGGGGTCGAGTTTGTTGATTCAATCACCATCTTCCATAACTAATAATGTGATTGGGATTAGTAGCATTTAATCCTTGATAAGCCTTTAAGGAGATCCTTGAGTTTTATTGCTAATGGTCTCGGTGTAATCACAATAAACAAGACTTAATACTCCCCCTCATGAATGTCATTAGAAAGGAATATCTTTTCTTTGTATTAGTATGGATTTCTCATTTAATCTTTCATTTTCGTATACAGTCAATAAATGAAAGTGACATTAGTATGTATTAATTATACGTATATTAAATATTAGAGAGATACTTGTATTTTAATTCCTCATTGTTACATTATATTACGTGTACTGGACAGCTTTATGAGAAATTCTCTGAATAAAAATTATTTCTACATTAGTCGAGGGTGTTGTTGAAGTATGTCAGCATTTTATAGTCTTAATATGGATTCAAACATTTAACCTTATAGTTACCCATGGAACAAATCACGAACTTTCTATACCGACTAAAATAAGTTAAAAGTATATAGGATAAACATCCCAGTCCTACAATCCATACCAAGAGCCGGGAGAAATCGGGTTATCAAGAACACGAACTGGGGATTGGTTGCTCTTTGAAGGGACTCCAATACGCAATAAAGGTGAGATCATGGGGTATTCATGATCCTTAGTTTAACTTGTTAAAAATATATAACATATAACATGGTTGCGTGCCTATCAATCTCCAGAATGACGTCACGCAACACACCAGTTGAGCCTGTTATACGCAACGCACCATTTTGTTTGTTATATTAGGTTACTAGCTCGTAGTTTTTTTTTTTTTTCATTTTTTTGTGTGTTCGTATTGTTTTGACTTTTTTTATAACTAATAAAGCAATGGATGATGATAATAATGTAATGACAGTCGTCAATTAGCTCATCTAGATCCCGTTCCTCTCAAGAAAGAAGATCTACAAGACACTCAATGGCCAAACTTTCACTTCTCACTTGATTTAAGCATGTTGTAATAAATTACTTTATTACTTTATCAAAACTTATATGTAAACAATAAAATGAAGTTTTGAAAGGAAAGGTTATAAAACAAGTTGCTCAGAAAATCCACTAGGAGCTCTTATGCATTTACGATTTAGCATTACTTTAAACAGGGCTGCTCACAGCCCTATACTTATAACATTTGAAACGGTAAAATATTTTAGATTTAACACATCATGAATACCCCAATTGTGTCCTGCCCGTCCCGTGTAGCCGGTACACCGTTGACAATGATCTGTCAAATAAGGAGGTGAACATTGGAAGCAAATATTTGCCAGTGTATATAGAGCCAGGCTGGACAGAAGACTCAACCTCTGAAACGCAAAGCTTATATCCAAGCCTCTAAACATAAAATCTACCACGAAAACTTACTGTTTACTCAAATTTTATTGTCTGACGATAGTTGAAGTATATAACTATTAAATAAAAAAAAATTACAAAAAAACAAATAACAGATATGCTCCTAGCTTTAATTTTTAAACATTTTACCCTAGCTATCATTTTTTTTGCTAAACCACACATGGCACAAATTTAAGATATTGGCCATTAAAAAAAAAAATGAAATGGATCGAACTAAATACAGAGCCAGTTGTTCTTCAAATATAATTGGAATTATTCAAGGTTACAATTCTTATCTTCTGGCGCAAATGACGCTTTTGTTCTGGTTACGATTCCAAGATAAAGAGAGAATTGTTTATTACTTCCTATTGCTAGAGATATCAATGTTTTGCGATTGTGTACGTTTGCGACTAGAATTTATTTTTACTTCTGCTATACAGAAACATTGATTTGGTACTCTAAGGTTTTGTTTTTTTTCTCCCGAAGCGATAGTTGCTGGGACAGAATCAATTTCAAGACAATCGGATACTCATATAAATGGATTTGTAACTATTGCCTATAAAAGTGTTATTATTTTTAGCCCGTTAAAAATTTAAATTTCACTTAAATTCCAATTAAAGCAATAAGCATGCATATTAATAAAAAATATATAATAGAAAAATTTGTAGTAAAAAATAAAATTTTAGTTGAAATATCAACTAAATGATAGCATCTATGCTACTATTATTTAATCAGTATGTGTCTGAATAATCCAGCTCAAAAACGAAAAGTTGATCGAAGCTGAAATCACAAATTTAGATCATGTGTGGCTAGGATGTTACAGCAACGGTTTCTTTTAATCGACCAATAGGAAGTGCCACTTAATAGGATTTTACATTTTTTTTTTTTCAGATTTTCTCGAAAACGAGTCTACTACTTAAACTCAGCATATTGATAAACAATTAAATGATCCTTTCAGGTTATAAATGGCGAATTTTCAAACATTCTACTAAAGTACATTTTGTGATAATTTGAAATAAATTACCAGTAGTCTTATTTTCAGTAAAAATAAAAAATGGATGAATACCAGTCATTATAGAATTTGATGAATAACCGAAGTAGAAAATGGAGACAAGAGTTCGAAAAGGAAAAAAACCAGACCGCACGATCTCAGATCAAAACACGTCTTCGTTTCATTTGTTAAACTGTTGTATTATTAGCAGGGAACCAGGTAATATTCCTTTTCTCCTCTTTGAGAAACTCTAAAATATGAATTTTTATAGTAATAGTTTTATTTTATTTTTTTTATTTAGTGCTTAAACGCCGAATTTTGAAGTACCTTTTATTCTTTTTTATTTGAAAAAATACCATCATTCATTGTTGGCAGTGATAAACAAAAGGTACATATAAGATATTAAAGAAATTGATAATTAAGAATTTTTGCACTTCCTTGGTTGTTATGTCAACAGTCAAAATAAGTAAAATAATTTATTTTATCTATTTGTTAAACATAATTTAATTCTAAATAAGAAATAAATAGCTGTTTAAAAACATAAGTGAAAGTTGTGGCCGTGGATGAAGAATATTTTGATCCATGTCTATCAAACTCAAATGAGAGAACTGTGTATTTATCGCTTAATCAAATGAATAACAAAGAGAAAAATAGAAACACTACAGGCGCAAAACTCGTTTTATCTAATATAAATTAAATA
The DNA here is from genome assembly GCF_000696795.3 of Halyomorpha halys. Lineage (NCBI taxonomy): Eukaryota > Metazoa > Arthropoda > Insecta > Hemiptera > Pentatomidae > Halyomorpha > Halyomorpha halys. Next base: position 526,331 of record NW_027114044.1, read on the forward strand.
AAAATTTTATGATGAATCATTAAGTTGCTTTTGAGATCAATTTAAAAGAATCAAGTTCTTTTTAATCCCACATTTCAAAGAATCTTTAGTTTTTTATGTATACTTCATAACTGTATAGTTCATTCTTTTCCAGATCATAGAGCATTGAAAACAAAAAAATGTTTGCTAGGAATTATTCTTAGCTCAGCCTTATCATTAAATTTACGCCTGCTCCGCTTCCTATTCCAATTAATATAGTTTAAATTATATTTAAAAAAAAGTCTGATCCTCATTAAAATTTGAAAATAGTTTTGTAGTATTTATTTTTTATTATTGAAATATTAACTTGCATCAATCAAAAATGTTTTTAGCACCAATGATTCCCAAAAATAGTTGACAGTAAGGAAATATACCAGGAATAATGGTATATCAAGTAACAGGAGATATGAAAAGTTACTTTGCTCTCCATGTAGCCATACAGTTCCTATTTAGTCTTTCCTATAATAATCCAGATATATAAAAATTGGTTTCAATTAAAAAATGAAATTAAACTTTTGAATTCCGAGGAAGTAAGCGTGGTTAGAGGAACATCCTACGCCATGGGGTGCCTAAAAATACAACAGATGCGGCACAAATAGACAGCTATGGCCTCAGCTGTATTGGAATACGAACCATATTTCTTACTTATTGGCAATCATTACTCGAAATATTTCGCTATTAGTGCAATATCTTGTCCAACGGTTATAGAGTAAGGTGATCTGACCAGGATCATACTGAACCCGCTGAAGGACCAGGTATTAACTTGATAGAGTGGGTCGGCTAAAGGAGGGTCTCGTGACCCCCAGAGAGTATCTGTGTAAATAGATTTAAAAAAAAAAGAAACTGATTTTCAGCCAGTGTACGACAAACCTGATGAAAAACATCACTCCCTAAATTAGAAATTAACCAAACAAAAATTAATATATATACACACACTTACACTAAAAACGTAAATAAATTTTTACAAAGTAAAAAATGAATTGAAAGTTATAATTTTTTTATCAATCTACTGGGTTTAACTTTAGATTTTATAAGTATATTATTTGAAAAAAAAAGTTTAAATTATGTTGACTGTAAATTAATTAATTTCTATATTTTCATAAGTTGTTAATGGTTTAATTGGTTCAAATTTTAAAGGCCTTATGAATGATTCTGACACTATAATTATTATAATATTAAAATATTGTAAAACCTCTTAAAAATTCGGAAAAGTTATTTTAAAGAAAGAAAAATTAATGTATTTCTATTCCTTAATATTTATGTGGATAATTAATTATATTTTGTTGAAAAACTGTCTGGTTCACAGTCATTTGCGAGTTGGAGACCAATAGTAGGGATATTTTTACTAGCGTATAAAAATTGTAATTAGTAAAAATTACAATGGAAAATTGGTTTTGGTGATTCTACAATTTTTAATGATATGGGTACATTCGATTTTGAATTAAGCATTTAAGAAAGTTCACCAACTAAAATTTTTTAAAGATATTTTGTAATTGAATATTTCAAAAAATGACAATACAAATAACTTTAGGTTTTTTATTATTTTTCTTCAAATCTTAAAAAGAAAATTTCTTAATTTTATGTAACTCTAAAAAGGACCAAACACAAACATAATTCCTCAAATTCTAATATTTAATAAAATATAAATTTTACAACTCCTGGATGAACGTGCTGAATCCAGAGTTTCTTAACGACCGGATGTCCTTAATGCTGCGTTCCAGGCCCGACAATTTTAGTCCTTTTTTCTCCCAACCGAACAGGATTCAAAACTTCTGAACTCAGAGCTCTGTAACGCTTGTTAACAGTTTTAGAGTTGAAGCGGTTCGCGTCAAAGAAAAGTTTATTGTTCCTTTCGGGCTCATGCCAACATCTGTTTACGATTCAGCTCATGCAGGATGTGTTCGCTTACTCCAGAGAAAAAATGAAACTGTAGAAGCTCGCATTTTTCGCTTTCAGGATATTATTTTATATTTGTTTATATTATTAATAACTAAAGAAGAACTGGAGAAAGTCAGAAAATAAACAATACGTTATGACTTACCAAAATAAAAATAAAAATTCAAAGTTGTAGAGGGAAAGATGTGTGAATATATAAGTGGGACACACCTGTAGATGTATGTATGTATGTATGTATATATATAT
>NW_027114044.1:534408-546975 GCF_000696795.3 Halyomorpha halys
TAGGAAGGAAGTAGTTTTGAAGAAATTTCTTTTATTGGATGTGAAGTAAATTTGTCTCCTTAAAAAAATAATGAAATTTACAAATTGATTTGAAATAATGAAAATACTAAATATAATTGATACTGAGATATGAATTATTGTTAAAATTCCCAGAACGTTTTTTATTACAGAGTATATGATAATAATATTATTTAATATAGAAACATTTTTTATTTATCAAATAATAGAATTATACTATTTTAATGAGCCAACGTTTCGCCCCACGTTGCATTTTTGTTTTGACTGCCGTCAAAATAGCCCTGAAGAAGCCCTGCAACGTGGGGCGAAACGTTGGCTCATTAAAATAGTATAATTCTATTATTTGAGTTTTTTGGACCGCACCCGGACCATATTCCTTTCATTTTTTATTTATATACTTTATATTTTTAAAGGAGAATTTCATTTATTGTATTCTCATTAAATATTTTATTTAAAAAGTGTATGTTTATTTTTATTATTATATTTCAGCTTATCCTGTAACAGTCCTATAAAAGTAATCAGATACATGGGCGAACCCAAGGGAGTAGGAGGGGGCAACTGTTCACCCTAGTAGTGAATAAAAATTATTAATTTAATAAAAAATTTTTTTTTTCAAGCACACTAATTGTAATAACTAATAAAGTAATGCGATAATTTTATATAAAACTATTAAAATTTCAAAATTAACTTTTTTTTTAACTCACCTAAATATTACTAAAGACTTAGAGGACGCTCTATTCAAATTATAATCACACATACATATTTATTAAAACTAAATACAATTTATGACGCACATGCACTTTCCTATTCATTTCAAGCATTGGCCTCTCACAGATAGATTTTATTTTAATTTAATTACTTTTTTTTAATTATCACAAAGACATTTATTTTATTAAAAACATACACATTCTCAATGGTAACACGCATGCGAAGATATTTTATTATCCCTGAAAAGTGTTCCCCTGAGATGGGCTGTATAAGTAGATACTAAAAGAGGATGAGGCTGGCATGAACCGCAACTTGTTGCACGCGATAGGTCCCACAGGGTGACACCGCCACACAGTGAGGCTAAAGGCTAACACGATAGCTTTCTTGCTAAAGCTCTCTCATTTATGTTCCAGTCCCCTTTATATTTACCTCTCTTCTCACGAAAACATTTATTTAAGAATTCACTTTTTAAAAACATTCAGTTTGAAAATATTTATAAATATAAGGCGATTTCAATAGATTGAAATTATTTTCTTATCTGCTAATTTATAATAACAAAAGACGTAAATAAATAAGGCGACCGATTCAATGGATATTGTTTTTAATTTTACATATGGGATATACAACAACGGAAAGTATTATAATAGTGCAAAATTTTAAATTTGAATTTTAGACTGAATATTCGTTTCAGTTATTTTAGTCCATATAGCAAAGTCTCGCAAAATAGTATATGTGTGTGTGTGTGTGTGTGAACATTTCAAAAAACGAAACTGAAAGTGCATATTAAAGGCGAGTATATACCACGAATGTGACAGTAACTTTTCAATAAATTCGACCGACCAAAAGTACATATTTTTTTATTTCTCTAAAAATTAGGATAAAAAAAGGCAATCTCAATGTAAATTAAATGATCTTTAAAACTGAAATAGTTAAACTGAGCTTAAAGCTTAACTTTCAAAAAATCTTTCCCTAAAGTGTATTTAATTTTATTTATTTAACTAGTTCTCATAGTAAACAGTAATAAATAATGGATAAATAGAAAATATTAAAGAATTAAGTGATTAACTAAAGAAGAAAAAAAGAAAAATAGAGACCGAAGTTTGAATCGGAAAAAGCCGAGACTGAACGATCTCTCCCCATCGTATTAGTATTTACTCATCTGGTTATCATTTGTTAAAATGTTATTGGCAGGACCAAAGTTTATATTCGTTATTCCTACTTTGAGAAACCCTATTATACGAATTTTAATAGTAACAGAAAAATAAAAGTTTTTATTCTTGTTTCTCTAAATTCTCACTTTTTTTTTTTTTAATTATTTTTATATTTACTATTCTTCCTGTTTCATTTATATTCATGTATCTTATCTTTTAATTTATATTCATGTGTTACCTTCTTAAGTTTACTTATATTAATTACTTTATTATTAGTTTTCTATTATATTTTACACTTTTCTGAATCCCCACTCATTTGGTATATTTTGTTTCTTAATCACTTACACACATTGTATCCCATTATTTTATACTTTATTGTTCCCTTTGTTTTTCTATATGTTTTTTATTTTATTAATATCTCTTCTCACCCTATTATGTATATTACCATTTATTGTTCACCTATACAAATTCCAGTATAAAAGTTTTCATTTTAAAAATCAAATCCAAAAGTTTCTTTCTTCTATTTAGGTCTGAAATACCGAATTTGTAAGTACCATTAACTTCTTTTATTTGAAAAAATAAAAATATTTCATTGTAAGTAGTAATAAACAATGACTACATATAAAATCTGAATGAATTTGATAACTAACATATTTTCGTCCTAAATAATTAAAAAATAGCTTTTTTAAAAAGTACACACATTTTTTTTCTCTACATGTTGCACATGAAATTGTCATGGGTCGTTCTCCAAAATATTTTATTAATAAATTAGATAATAGGAATTATTGAGGATGATAAAAATGATATAACTCATTAATACTTGTGAAATCTCAGGTTTTATTCATTTTTCGTCGACGTTTCGGTGTCCTTTTCCCATCTTCAGAATTCTGAGTTTATTATAGTTCTTACCTAAGATAAGAATATTATCTTCCTATTTGTCTTTCTTAAATTTTGTCGTATATAACCGGATATAAAATAATAAATCTGAACCACTACAATCCATGAAGGGATTCAGAACTTAGTAAGAAAGCACTGTTACTAAACACGGAGGAGGTGATTAGGTCAGAATCACGCTCGACGCTAGATTTTTGAACAGATTCAATTATATTTATTATGAAACAGGGCCGTAATCAGATAAATTATAAACTTTCCTTAAAATTCGTTAGTGAATGTTTCAGAAATGATATATTTTTTTTTTCATTCAATCAAGGAGCCTTTTAATTACTTGAAATTTTTAAATAAATTATTATATGTTTTAATATTTACATTTATAAATGATAAATATTGTAGTATTTATCTATTTTTGGTTTAAAGACATTCTGGATTATATATATGTAATTTACGAATTAAATTTATAATATGAAAATAATGTTTTTTGCTGCAAATAATATACAATATCAGTCTTTAAAGGAAAACTTTAAAATAAATATGCAATTATACCTGTCTAGTTTATTCATAAGAAATTTAAATAGTTATATAATTCAAGTGGTTTTTAATAGAATTGTTATAGTTAGTTGAATGAAGTTCATAAAATTACTTTACACAAGTAAATAATATTAAATTAAAATTATAGTTAGAAATATAAGAGTCCGTAAATATCCTTAGGCTGTTTGAATTGATTATTCGTTAAATGGGTTATGGAAGCCAATAGAGCTAGGTTACATCACATATCCACAACTGAAAATGTATGAGGAGAGATATTAGAATAAAATCTGTTATCAATTTAGGTTTATAGAGTTAGCTTCAGCCTGTCAGGTGAATTAATTACAGGCAAGAAAGATTAGGACTATTAGACTGAGAGAGATTGCACTGTAACGAGAATAAAAGTGTGATAATAGAGGGCGGTTCGATTCATATCTATGTGAGGAATGGGGGAAACTTCAAGATATCTTGACATTTGAGTTTCAAAATTTACAATGACTTAAACAGTTTTAAGACATACTAAAAGGAAGACTATGGCTGCGTAATAAAAGGAAGATGGTCCGGGTGCGATCAAAATAACTCTAATAGTAAATAAGCTATTTATTATGAGCCAACGTTTCGCCCAACTTTCCAGGGTTTCGTCAGGGCTAAGTAAGATACACACAACTAAAGTAATGTAACAAAGTAAGGTAATGAAATAACATGAAATAAAAGTAATCTATGGCTAAAAGTGATATGAAATATGTGATCATTTATAGAAAAATGAATAAAGTAAATTAAAGAAAATAAAAATAAGGTGTACAGTGAAAAGAATAAATAAACAAGAATTATAAAAAAATTATAGACGTATAATGAAAACGGAAATAATAACCAATAAACTAGGATACAAAAGGAATATGAAAATACAGTTCACATTAAAAGATGGAGTATACAATATAAATTAATGTGTGGTATCACAAAGGATAATGTTTAATAGGAAATGGACTTTTTGCCTTATTTCAATGAACAGTGAGGAACATTTATTTAAATTTTATTTTTGCTCGTAAAATCCTCAATGCTCCTTACTTTGTCACAAATAAAATCAACCATAAAAACCTTAATGTTCCATTTGTGACCGATCTATCCCGGACCAATTATCAATCCTACTATAAATTCCCTAACCACCCAAACCCACTACTTTCTATCTTTGCTTTTTCTTTCATTCCTAGCAATCCTCCAAGGCGCCTGAAAAGAAGCTGTCCTCGATACCTTCTAATTTAAAAGTGTAATTAGAGTGCTAGCAATACGTAGTTTCTCAACATACCTGTATCATACCATTATGACATTATATCAAATTTACTAGATGTATTATGTACAGTTGTAAATGTCAATAAATAAAAATAAAAAAAAAATTTTATTAATAGAGAGTGCACTGGATTTTTAAAAAATCCGTGGTTAAAAATATAATCATCACTATAAGTTATGTTGAAAGTTAATGATAGAATAAACTAGGAATGAAAAATAATCAAAACATGACACGCACGAGGAATCGAATTTTCAACTAGCATCTCCTACAATCTTGATAATGTTTTTATTTATTTAAGAAGGTCTCTCATCCGGTTTCTTTTCGAAATGGATGTTGTAGGATATGTTTGTAGTGGCTACGTCATGTCTGTGGTGAAATCATTCAGAAGTAATCCGAAAGAGTTCGTCGTATTTGTTTGCAACAATTGTCTAGCATCATTATATTCTTTTTTTTAAAGATAAGATAGAAGAAAAAATGTACAATAAATTTATTTATTATTGATAATTAATTACTAATGAAAATCAAAGAAGGGATTTTTTTAATTGGAGAAAAAAATATCAGCTTAAAAGAAATGTATAGTCAGTAAATATTTGGATATATATATATATATAATCACTGAAATAGGAAACAAGCAACAACAGGATTTAAGGGGGGAAGAAGAAAAGAAAACATCGTGTCTTTAGAAGGGTAGAAAAAAAATTGAGGGACAAGGGAGCGTTTAAAGGGAGGACAGGAATCCTTGTAGTGGGTCAAAGGAGGGGCGCTGAGGATTTTTGCGCAAGCCCGAGGACGGACGTAAAAACCAATCAATAAAGGGTCCTTCATGCAAATGTACCATTTTAATGTGCCCGAGCTCTCCTCTCAGTCCGGGAAAATAGCTTTTTGAGAATGGCCTATCTGAGGCCCCTCGATCCATTCATGAAACCTTGGTGGTGCCCTTTGACCCCCCGTCACGTACCCTGGTAGCACAGGGTCAGTGCGGATACAAGGGTCGCTGCTCTGTAAGTGTCATTGATCCCCAATGTTACAGTCACCTAATGCCATTTAATTTAATGCATTAAGACAATTCTTATTTTTTTTTTTTTTATTCATCATATAAAGGACATGCTTTTATTTTTTTAAATTCATTTAAAAATAATAAAATAAATTAATTAAATATTTCAGTTAACGACCTTCAGCAGGACCAATAGAAACATCAATACAACTTTTTATTATTTAAATAAGTACATTATTGTTGAAGCCAATTTCTTTGTATAATCATAGAATAGACATTATAATCGAAAGTGAGAAATAAATAAATAAAACCAAAGAAAATGAAGAATACATTTTATAAAGTTGATTCAGAGCAATGCCATTCGCCGGAATACACGACACACCAGTCTGTGTAACTCTGTCATAGCATTATGGGTACTGTAACTTTTGCCCATTTCATGTATTCATTTCTAAGTTATATTAACATAAAAATTGTTTATCAATTCTTTCAATCACTGTATAGCCTTTATTGCTATCCACTAATTAGTTATATCGATAGAAAATATGTGATTAATTATTGCGGTTACTTTAGAATCCTAATCGAAATCCTTTTTTTATTTATTTATTTTTTAAAAATTATTTTTAGGTCCCAACCACTTATGGGTTATAATTGCTTTAATTTTCGAATTCGCAAAGGAATTGTTCCATTGCAATATGGAAACCTGCGGTGTAGAATCGTGATCCACATAAGACTGATTAGGCCCGTATGATCTATTAGAAGGCGAACGCAAAATTACCTCGAATCGAAATCCTTTCATGGTTTCTTATGATGATTTTTCATACGGTAGCCGGTTCATGGACAGTCTGAGTTAATAAATATAAGCCTTATATAGTATGATCAACCACGATCCATAGATCTTGACCCTTCATGATGCTTTTTTTTTTTTTTTTTTTTTTTTAACAATTTAGGGCTTCCTATGCTAGTTGACCCTTTCCAACCTCTAATTATTGTACTTTTCAGAACTTATATTGTATATATACAATATGAATCAAATGTATTTTAGCATTACTTAACATGTAATATCACTTGGTCAAATGGTTACATATTTCATAGAACGAAACAACATAAAGAAATTTAAAAATCATAGAATTACAAACAAAATAGTAAACAATTACAACTAAACTAGGATCAATGAGTTGTAGTTGCATATATATTTTTTTTTATTACATAAGTATAATAGGAATAAATAACAATAACTTTATTTATGTAAAATGGGAAATTAATTTTTTATACATTTTAATATAAAAATTTCTTTATTAAAAAAAATAAATTGGATAAAGAAAAAGATTTACAAGCTGCGAACGATCCCTCCTGATCGAATAGTCGCCATCCCATATATTTTTTTTTTCTATCAAGTACTTGGAATTTCAAGGTTCTTCTGTCTGCACGTCTGGCTGATCGGCCTTAGAGATTATTTCTTTTATTCAGCTTATTCTAAAAAACACTACATCAGAAACGGCGTTGTTGAAAATTGTTTCAGACTGTCACGCGTTTTAGCCATAAATCAGGTATAATTAAGCACATGCATACAAATATAACTCTCTAGATACACAAATTCACGTGATAACATAAACATATTACATGTTAAATGGGATAAGCCCTACCTAAACAGGACTTAACATTAGGTTTATTAGATTGAAGTGCTTAGCCACGCGAGGCAAGCTCACGACCTCACCGAAAAAGCACTTAAACCTCCCTCACTACATTCCAAACAACCTTCTACAACTCCAATTCGAATTTATAGTCTCTATTTAATTATTATTATTTCTAATTATACGACCTCCGAAGGGTTTTAAGCTTACTTATCTTGTTTTCCATTAAATACAAACAAGTAAAGTGATCCGTGGATCGAATATTTCTAATTTACTTTTCAGAAACAAGGGTACCAAATTTTACCAGTTTTAAACAAAGATTGCGTTACACATTTTTAAGTAAGGTTTTTCCGTTTTTCATCCAAATAAAAATATTCTATTGATAACGAAATACAAACAAAATAAAAAATCAGGTGCGTACATCACCCAGCTTTTGCTCACCACCATAAGGTGAAATTAATCCTTGTACATTTCAAAACATTTAATTTTTTCAGGATAACATTCCCCTTATTGTATATTTCACATAGGTTAGTGAAAGTAAAATCTGACATGTAATAACGACCATGGAAAATCAATAGTTATCAATTTATTTCTTATTGTATATTCATTCATTACCACTTTTAACAATAAGAGCTGTTTAAGTTTTTTTAAATAAACTAAATTTAATATAATTAAAAAATTAATATTTAAGGGTTACGTAAGGAGTAAAAAACGATTATCAATAGTTGTATTCTTACATAGAAAATGAAACAAGAACAATGTGCTACGGAACGAGATCAGAAGAGATCGGGCAGCTTCGGCTATTTCTGTTTTTTCAGTCCGTTTTAGACGGTTGTATTATAGACCACTTGAATGCACATTCGTATACCGAGTTTGATAAAAATCGTTGAAGCCATTTTTAAAATAATATATATATATATATATAAATGAAAAATCGATTCAATAAAATGATACTTTCGACCGGTCAGTTTTATCGAAAAATTTGATGAACCTTTTATACCAGGCTTAAATATCTTTAATTTTTCATTTCAGTTTCGTACTTTTATTTCTTGAAATAGACTCTTCACATACATACAATAAAACATATCATTTTGTGAGACCTGGTTATTTGGACACAAATGACTTCAAAAACGTGTATTTCTGTCTAAAACCAAGTTCTAAATTTTGCCTTGCCGTAATACTTCCCCTTAATATGTATTCCAAATAATAACTAAATGAAATTAAAAATACTTCTAAATGATTATAATTAAAAAACATATATTTATAAAATTCCCGAGTTTGAATTATTATTTATATACCATAAAATATTGATAATACCTTTCTACACGTTTGAAGAAGTAAAATGTTTAGATTGTTCCACACAAACTATTTGGATTTTATTTAGAATTGGACGAATGGAAACGTAATTCATACGATCGAGTAGATAGACATTTGGCACCATCTCACCGGTTTATCACCTGCGCGAGATAAAGGCTCCAATGAAATCGTAAGTGATAACGAAACATGGGTTCATTGTTTTTAAAATACTATCTTTGCGAGCGAGGGGTTCCATGGAGATAAGAGTAGGTGAATGAGGGACAAATAAATCATTATGTTTGTAAACTTTAGCATCTAACTGGTTAGTGTTTCTTTTTTATGAAGAATATAGTAATTACTATATACTATATAATAAATTATGCTTACGTATATTAAGATTAAAGTTTAACTATATTTAGGTTAGCACAGTACGTTTGTAAATACAGGCTAGTGTTTCGAGGAAATGACATCATAGCAGGTCAATAGCATCTTGAAGAGAGAAAATATTTTATTTATGAATGACTAAGGCCTGTCAGTTCTTTCGAAATTATTATGATGTGTTACCTTTAATGTTATCTTATTAATAAAATTAAAAAGGAATAAATCTCATAAATCTATTAACGAAGATTTTGTTAAAACTACAGTAAATATTTCTACATTTTTATATAAACAAAAAATAAATTTTAAAAAATCAAAAAATTACTTTATTTATCACTTTCTGCGTACTTTTCTTTTTATCATTATTCTATAAAAATTATGACTAAACTAATAAATATTAGTACTATTAGAATAAGTATTTATGGACGATTCCGAATACCTAACAATAACTAAGGTAAACTAATTCAGACACCCAGAGGAGCAAAAACGTTCTGTTAATTTCAATTAATAAAAAATAATACCTAAACGTTGAATAATACTTATTTGAATTTCGTTCTGATGGAGTAAAAAACCACATAGGTGATACATCTGATGACAAATTTAGTCTTCTAAATACCATGAGAAACGTTACAGCATTAATCATTAATTGAAATATAACAATAACCAAACTACATAATAAAGCAATATTAAAATATTAATTATAAAACATTTTGTATTTATTTTTATTAATTAACAATACTATCCAGCTCATTGTATAATCAATAAAAAATGATAAATTATGGAGATGTATTTAATCGTTGAAATATCGATACACATGAACAGAAAAAATAATCAACTGCTTGCTTTATTTCTAATGCCTGCCTAACCATTCTCTCCAAATAATTAATTACTAAAATTGAAAGTAGCCATTGAAGTTGAAAGTTACTAAATAATAATAAATATAAAAATATCAATAAGATGCAGTTTTTTAGATAAACATTACAAAAATTAAATTACTTTTTGTAATTGAAAAAATTGTGATTTTTTTAACTTTCTTTTGTTACTTAATTCTTCTGTTTCGTTTTAGAGATTTTGGAGTTAATTTCCACGCTTTAGGAAATCATATTTAATACGAATTATTTAGATTAAAAATTATTATTTTAGATTAAAAAAAAAATAATTGACACATCTTATTACGAAACAAGTACTACTTATTGCTGATGAATTGTTTTCAGTTTTTTGAATCTGTGAAGTTACTTCTTGAGGACCTCAAATCGTGAAGTATTGCATACGGAAACATACATTCATAATATAAATAAAATATCATTAATGATTTTTTTCTCAGTTCTTTCAATATTATATAATTAAATGATCATTTTATTTTATGAGAAATGTAACTACAGTTTGATACATTTTAAATACATAATGTATTAGCAGTCTTAGGCCAGACCTTCACAGCCTCCGAGTAGTGCGGTCTAGGTATTCTGCTAAACTTTCTCAACTTAGATACAACTTCAGCAATGCATAAGTGTATAACGAGTTTTAGATTGAATTTATAAAAATATTTGACCATTTAATGATTAATATTTATTTATATATTCCTTACTTGTAATGTTTTAGTAGTTTAACATAAAAATATTAAGCATTCTGGGAAATACTTGAATTTGAACTCGAATCCTATCCCCAAAGACTTTATTTATAACAATTTAAAATTCTTTTTTAATTCGTACAACTATTACACTCTGAATTTATAAAATTAAAGAAAAGTTCGACATGTTTCCTACAATCCTTCAAGTATTAACTAGGTTTAATTATGAAATTATTTTTAAACCTAATTTTAAACTAAAATTGTTACCAAAATAAAATTACACATGTCAAATAAATATGAAAGAACTTATGAAATAATTAACAGCTCAAGACATCACGGATGAAAATAAATCAAATTAAATAGAATAGAATTGAAATTACATAGGAATTTTTTTGTAATAAATAAAAATTTAATTAATAATTTTTCTAAATATTTTATTTTGGGATCAAATATAGGATAAAATTAATTTTACTTTAGAGGGATAATTTTAAAGGATTTTATGACTTGTCTTTAAAAAAAAAATTATTTTAGTTCTGTAAATTGAATGTTCCTTTCCTTTTTTAGTTAGAAACAAATGTTTAAATGTTTATAGAAGTTTCTAACTGAAATTACAAGTCACATAAAAGTTTATCTGTATTCTAATTTAATTTTCAAAATATTTTTTTTTTTTGGTACAAATTGATTTCAAAGAGGGAGTACCTATAATAAACCTATCTGAATTTCAGGGATTGTGTAGAATTGTATCTATATCGTCCCAGATCATTTTCACCAAATTCTATGATTATTGTCGCTAACGTAAGCCCAAAAGTATTTTCCTTTGTACGCCTGTATTTCAAAATACTTCTAGGTTCATGAGTTGAAGAAATTTTGAAGATTAATGTAAAAATGTTCCATTATAGATTTTATCGAATTCCATTCCAATACTTTCGTTTATGCATGAGCAAATATATATCTTTTTTTTTTTTTCATTCACATATATTTCAAAAAACCTCTTTCAGTAAATTTCATTCTCAAACGAGAAATCAAATATATTAATAAGTAATTTTGCTACATACCAAATTCGGTAAAAATCAAATATCTTTCATTTATTTTTTGAATGACGTTTCGGACCAATATTTATCCATATTTAAACTTAATTTCTAAAATCATACATTAAACATTGCCAACAAACTTAAGAAAATATATATAGAAATCATATTGTGAATAACAACCTCTTTTAAAAACATTCTTGCTGCACTGTAAATAAAACAAAATTATATTATTAAAAAAATTATATCCTTCTTGTCATGAGATCGTAGTGTTATCACATTAAACTTTACATGGATAAAATTATGGTATAACGTTTTTATAATATAGTCGAGAGAAAGCAAAAAAAAATAAAAATAAAATATTTACAATTTAATAATTAGTCCGAAGGATCATCCAATGAATAAATAAAAGATACTTGATGTTTAAGGGTATTGGGTTTTCAGAGAAGTAGATAGAACAATAAATTATTCTTAGAAAATAGTTAAGGCGGTTATTTTCAACGATAACCTTTTTTTTTTTATTTAAAGATACGTTCATTCTCAAGCCTAATATATAGGTAAATATAGAAACATCGGTAAATATCTATTTACTCAATGAGAATGGTGAGGAAGATATTGAAATCAAAATTTTCTATAGAAAACAAGTTTTTTCAACCAGAATTATTGTTTTAAATTCACATTCCGTATTTCCGACAATTTCATTGTTTTAATTATTATTTAGTTTATATCTCAGTCGACAGTTGGTGTACATATAAAAAGAACAATATTTTTTACAAAGCTATACGGTGATATATTTGTGTATTCAGATGGCCTGTGAGAGATAATTGTTTGATTGGTGTAGGCAGGAAAATAACGACCTTTAAGTTCCCTAACCTCGTTAACTGGGCCCAAGGCTAACGTTTGGAGGTCATCCATAGGGAGAGCAGAGTGCCCTGCCATCTGTTGGCGAAACTAGGGAACTACGATATTCTCAATACCAGTCTTTGACTACAAGGGTTTTATTGTTATTTATTGATTAAGTCTCTAAACTGCAATTAATATTACCTGTTAAATTTTTTTAATAACTATATAGAGTCTATAGACACTATA